>NW_008629271.1:0-1460 GCF_000691845.1 Merops nubicus
TCCAACCCCTAATATTCTGTGATTCTGATTCTGTGATCTGTAAACAGTTTGATCTGGTTTGGTATGTATTGCCATTTATTTCCTTGAGATCCAGAGCTAGGAGTGGATGCTTGCAGTGTTGGGGTCTAAACCCCAAGCCCTGAATCAGGATTGACACGTGGATAATGTTCACAACCAGGCAGGAGGGATCCTTCTCTTGGTTTTCTCTCCAAGCCTGGTTACCTTTGGGTGAAAAACAATTAGGAGATCACCACCAGGTGCCCTGCCTTTAGCATTAACATCAGGTGTCCTGACTCTAAGGTTAACAGTGTAAAGGCTGGCTTGGTTTGTAATGAGTGAGTGGTGTAGGTTTGCTTAAGTAGTGGGTGTACTGGTGGGGTTTTTATGTTAGTGGGTGGGCTCTCTGACTGTCCACTACAAGCAGGTTTTCTGTTGATGGTGGGCCACCATCACAATCAGGACAGAAGTAGAATTATGTATGTAAAGATGATGGGTTTTGGCAATTACTATGTGATTTGAATTATGCTAGTGTCCTGGCTTATTCCTTTCCCTGTGACCTGGCCTCTGACTTGGCTTGCTCACAGAATCACAAAATATTAGGGGTTGGAAGGGACTTCCAGAGATCATCCAGTCCAAACCCCTGCCAGAGCAGGACCATCTAGTCTAGGGCAGGTCACACAGGAACGCATCCAGACAGGTCTTAAAAGTCTCCAAAGCAGGAAACTCCACAACCTCCCTTGTGGAGCCTGTTCCAGTGCTCTGGAACCCTTACAGTAAAGAAGTTCTTCCTCATGTTGAGGTGGAACTTCCTGTGCTCTTTGTCTTTGCTTTGCAAGTGAATGCATGGATCTAACTGCTATACTCCTCTGGTTGTTAGCCACTTCATATCTTCCCTATATATTCTGGAATGGGGTGGTAATGTCTTTCCAATATGTATATTGCTACTGGCCTTATTCTTCCTACTGGGACATGCAGTTGCCAAAAGAGTGCTAAGAACTTTCTTGTCCAGCAGAAGAAAGGATTTCTTCTTCATTTAGAGTTTGTGATGTTTTCAGTAGAAGCAGAATCTTTGTTAGCCTTTTTTCCCCTCTGTTTTTTTGTTTGTTTTGGTTTTCACTGTTTGGGTAGGTGGTGATGTTCTATTCTACTTAGCTTTTTCCAGTGTTAAAGAAAAGCTGAGGAAGACTTGTGCATATAGAAAACCTGTTAGTGACTGAATGCAAGTTTTCTTGAAGGACCAAACTTCACAAAAGGTTTGTAGCCTCCTGTCAGCTATCATTAGGTGCTTAAACCTGTCCAGTTAGCAGAGACAAATCTGGAGTTAGCAAGCCAGTTTTTGTCCATTTCTGTCTCAGTCTTTGATGGGTGTCCCAGCTGGAGTAAAAACATAATAGCGTGAATGTGTATAAAGCAAAAAGAAAAAGGTATAAAAGTTCATTTAGAATCATAGAATCATTTAG
>NW_008629272.1:0-2149 GCF_000691845.1 Merops nubicus
TGTGCTGAGCTTTCTAGACAGATGTAAGATGAGGTGTGCCATCAGAGCTGTCCCTCACAGCTCAGGGACAGGTATTTATCTCAGACAATGCTCTGTGCTCTTCACACACTCGTGCAGAGCTTCCCAGGGACTTTCTGCTGGGGATCACTTCAGAGTTTCCAGTCTGCTTCCACCCAGCATGTTTTCTAATTTAATGTAGCTGCTCTGTGACTCAAGTTGCAGGACACCAGACTTCCCAGCTTGGAGGAGGGAAGGAAATTTGGAACTTGTATAAATTTTGGCAAGAAGTGGAGGTGGTAATTTTCAATAGCTCATCCAGCCATAGGCTGAGAAATCCTAATGCCTGACTTCTCTCTGATGTAAGTGGCACTGCTTATTTGAAAGTAACCTCGGGGATAAAAGACCAAAATAGAAATACCTGAGGCATGTGCAGTGTGTGTGGCAGAGCAGACCTGGTGAAGCAGCCCCCCTTTCTCTCTTCACATGAGCAGCTCCTGGGAAGGAAGTGGTATGATGTTTCCCCATGCACGAGTAGAAGAGGCAGAGTAAAGTGATGTGATGAAACCTGCTAGGGATGTGTTCCTTAAATTGCCCTGCAGTGTTGGCTCTCCAGTATGAAGACTGTACTGATCAGTGAAAGTGGCTATGTATAGAGAAGGCTGTTCTGCCTATTTTCCTGCAGATCTTTACTCTCAGAAATGCAGAAAATCTGAAACCACTTCAGATACCAGAGGCTTGTTCTCATCTAAGGTATGCATCTGTTCCAGTGGAGCAGAGAGGAATGTGGAAAAATATTTTAACAAGTGTAGTTCCCCAAGAGAAATTCATGTTCATGTCAAATATCCCTTTTTTTAAGATCTTGTAATTACATGCATTCTTCATAGTGAAGGGAATAGGTGACAAGAATGGTTCTACTGCCTCTGTCAAGTTTCCTGTGTAACAGGCTAGTGTGTTTTTTTTTTTTTAAAGCTTTTAGGATTTTTATAAATCCCAAACGCAGACTGTTGCTCATTGTAATTGTCCAAAGGGCTAGGCAGCTGCTTTGCAGATTTGAAGGCTGCCACTGGGACCTGTCCATATCAATATCAAATATGGTAAGACCTCTTAGTCTGATGCAGTGTCCACAGTGGTGCATTTCCATGGCAGGGGTGGTGCTGCTGCACACAGGTGTGTTTGCAAAGGGCTTTAAGATTTGTAGATCAAAGTTTGTTATATATTAAGTGTGTAAAGTGTTAGAAACTCCTACCCTTTTGATATTCTATCTAAGATAGAAATAAAAAATTGTCTACTTCCCAAAATGTTTAGTTTTCAGTACCTGTAGGATAGGCTGTACCAGCAGGGCTCCTAAAGATTTAGGTTTGGATGCATGGCTGCTGACAGTGACCTTTTCTTAAAAGGTGATTTTAGGTATTGCCAACTAACAGTCCCAACCCATCCTGGCACTTGTTCTGACAGCACAGCTCTTTGGGCTGGGTTCTGAGGCAGGAGCCTGGGGGAGTGAGTTGGGGGAGTGCTGGGGGGGGAAGATAATTTTCACTCTCTGCACAAGCAGCATAAGCTCTTTGTTTAACCTGATATCCTGAAATCTGGCAGGGATGACTGTCTCTGGGGGATATTCAAAGACTGTAATTAAGAATTTTTTATGTGAGGAGTTGATAACTCACTGAAACATTACCAGAAGGGTAGCTGTGAAAATCTTCCCACAGACTTTTTTCAGTGTTCTTTATCTCCAGTTTCCCCTCATGTTGTACTGAACTGCATTAATTTCCCTGCCCAGCACAAACTGTGCCAGTGGGCTGTGGCAAATACTTGGATCCCTTGCCACAAGGGGATCTCTTGCTATTTTCCTTCAAACTATCAGTAGTAGTGCTCTGCATGATGCCTTGAGTGAGTCTCAGGCTTTCTGAGCATTTTGTGTGCATGGCTGGACTTGATGTTCTATGGTTGGACTTGATGATCTTAAAGGTCTCTTCCAACCTAAAGGATTCTATGATTAATCAAATTTCACAATACTCTTCTGAGGCAGTATCTGACTTGTGCTGGGCAGTGCTCTGTGAGCAGCTGTAGTTAGAATGGCTGTTTATGACTGGAGGGATGGTGTTGGGTAAAGCCATGGATGCTTGACCCTTTGCATGTTGTAGATCCTCCT
>NW_008629272.1:2183-10928 GCF_000691845.1 Merops nubicus
AGCCTCAGCTCCAGGGAGAGTGTTTTCATCACTGGGCAGTGTTTCCTCCCTTAGGACCTTTACCTGTGTGTTGGCTTTAACCCACCTTCTTTCCACCTTTGCTACAGAGAAGCAGTCTGGCTAAAATCAGCTTTTAAGTGAAAGGTGATTGCCATCATAGATCTCTTCCATAGGAGCTTGGCACTGTCTTTCTTTTCAAGTTAGATACACTAGGCATTATATTGAACTGCTTCTTGCCATGTAGCTGGTAGTGCATGGAAGCTGTCAACATCCAGGCACCTTTTATAAAATAAGGTCCTTACCAATGTGCATACAGCTGGTTGGTGGTCCCCACTTGGTACAGGGCAGTACAGTAGAGGAGTGTAATGTTACCATGTTTTTATAATCTTCTGAAGAATGCTACCCCTTGACTCCAGCATCACTGTTGTGTGTTTTAAAGGCTGATACATACATTACAGTTGTGTTTAGAAATTATTTTAGAAAAAATTAATGAAGACTCCAGGAACATGGGGGATGAATGGCAAGCACTAGTTAGTCCTCTCCACAGCTTTCCTCTCTGCTGCCTTGTCTTTATAGGGAGGAAGAATTCAACTAATAATATATTTATTCTCCTTTATTCAGCGAAGGTGTAATTTAAAATGTAATAGCTAGCTGCAGAGTGCCAGAGAAGTCTAATAAGGTAATAAATTACCTTAAAAACTAGAGAACTTTCTGGTACTTCTTCTTGATTCAGGGCTGTGTAATTTCATGGCTGCATGTTTAAGCCAGTGTCCTCTCAGGCATCCTCCTACAGTTATTACAGTAGGTCAGGTTTGGCCAGCTTGGTGTGAACAGGAGTATCAAAACATAGTTTTAAAACAACTTATCTGTTCTGATCTATTAAATGAACTACCAGTGGTTTCAGATCTTTTTAAAATTAATAATTAGTGTATTTATGCTGTCTTTCAGTTTACATAACTCAGGAGGAGATGATGAAGATCATAGATAACTTGATTCATTGCCCTGCCAAAGCAGGATTGTTCCTGGTGTTGTATTTTCCATTGCTTTGCCCAGTGCACTTTTTAGTGACTTGAAAGATAGCCCATCATTTCCTCTTCCTCTCTAGGTAAGGTTCAGGCTCTTGCAGGAGTTTCAGTAAGAGGCTCATTCTTTGTTGCAGTAATCAGCTTGTCAATGTGGAATGACATTTGCCGAGCTGATCAAGATGAATCTGTGTATTTCATGTAATAATGGAGCAGTTTATAAACCTTAATGGCTCAATGGTGAAACTGGAAGAGAAAGTGTGCGACCCCTTGACTTAGGGGGGTCTGGAAAGGTGGAGGCATTGCTGCCTGAGTGTTGGCTGTGTAGCCCTGTGGCTGCCTCCTGCTGCAGGAGCACAGCCAGCCGAGGGGATAAGTGTGGGCTGGAGGTTGTTTAAACCAACAGAGATTATAAAGGGAAAAGAGGCTTTTGGAAGACTTCTGCCTCAAGTTAACAAGACTGCTGAACTTGTGCTCTCACTGCTGGCCCCTTTTATAGCTATACAGAATCTTTTCAAGTGGTTTGTTAAGTGATGGCTTTTAGGGCTCAATAGGAAACATGGGGTTTTGCATTCCAGCCTCCTGTGAAGAGGCCATGCTAGCTGGTTGTCAGCCAGGAGAAGCTGTGGATTCTGTCCATCTTGGAGAGGTGATGGTGTTCTCTAACCAGAATTACTGAACTCCTCATAATCTGGAGAGGCAGGCTGAGCTCTGGTATGAGTCCCTGCCCTTTTTATACCTCTTAATCTACATGACTGACGTGACTGGCCTGGCTGATTCCTGATTCCCTGGGGTTAGCTGATGTGCTGACACAGGGCACCTTCGCTCTTCAGCCTGCCCAGCCCTGAGGAGGTTGTCAATTTAATAAAGAGGTTTGCAGGTTATTTGTTCAAAGTTCCCAAAGTATTTTACAAAGAGAGTTACATGCAGATAGGTGCAGGTGTAGGAACAAATACAGCTGTGCCTCTGGGCCTGGTGCAGTCAGAGAGCACGGAGTCACTGCCACTGTGGAGGGGACGGGGAGAGACCTGCTGGGAGCTGTTCAGGGGCTCCTCAAGTCTTTTTAGGCATTTGCTCTCTGTTACTTTGGCTAGACAGCTAGCATGGGGTGATACTCAGAAGAGTTCTGGAGGGAAGAAGGGAAAGCTTGGGGAGGAAGGGCCATTTGTTGAGGTTTTTAAATTCCTTTTGCACCCTTACACTGTCATTAGAGACAAAATTCATTCTTTCTCTCTTCTAAAGCCCTAGCTATTTACTCAGAGTTAAGCCACAGGCATTTTAAAATGAAAAATTTTCAATAGTGAAGGATTACATCCTGAGGGGAAATAAAAGGCTTTTTCAGGCATGCTCCTCCTTGAGGACAGAATGCTGGGTAGGTGCATGGCTGGTCAGCTTCAGGGGGGCACTTTGTAGATGGTTGTAGCAGCTCCTCTCTGAACATTTGCTTCACCTGTTGCTCATCAATTCCATTTGCAGATCACTCAATTTTTAAATCATTTAATGACTCTGTCTTAAACTATTCAAGTTGTAGTGATCTGCCAAAAATAACACCAGCCTGCTCTTCCACAGCATGAAAGGATTCATTCCCCTTGCTCTGAATCTTTTATACATTTTTTTTCCTTTTGTTTCTTTTTCCTCCCTTTCCTCAGTTTCAGCTGTCCTTGTGACAGTGGTGTTCAGATGGAGTAGAAAGCATGAAGGGAGGTAGTTCCCTTGATGCACTTTTGCTGCACAACTGGGAGAGGAGTCTGTTGGTACATCAGCAGGGAGCTGGGCAGTGGGTGACAGGTGGTGTGAGGGGAGAGCTAGGAAGCAGTGAAGATACAAGGGAGTGGTATCTCCAAGAATCATAAGGAATGTTGTCAAAGCAATATGCAGGGCAAGGCAGGCAGCTGGGGGCCTAAGGTGAAGTCAGAGTTTGACAGTGGACTGAAGACCAGTCTTCCCAGACAGAGCATCAGTATTAACAACTGAAACGTGTCCAGCATACCCAGAGTCGTCGTTGGCCACGAGCACAGGTAGCTACATGCAGCTCATCCTGACAGCATTAACCTTGTTGTAGCTTCCAGGAGACAGCCACGTGTAGAGGGCTTGCTTGGGGTGGTGCCTGCACATGGCTAACTCCCCAGGTGGCCTGAGAACAGCCAAAGCCAGCCAGAGACTGGATGATGTAACGGCAGCAGTGACGGATTCCCAGCACCCTGGGTGCAAGAGGGTGTCCCTCCCTGAGGGTGTGGGGAGGGCTGGAAGCTGGTGGATGCCACACTGACAGTGCCAGCTCACACACGGGCCGTGGGGAGGCCCAGTGAGACATGATGGCAGTTTGGGTTGGCTTTACCCAACCGCCAGGAAATGGGGGAATGTTTGGAACAAGTTCTGCTCTTAAACCTTTGTCTGTGCTTTGGTTGAGCCTGGGGAGCTCAGCTGGCAAAGCAAATGGGGACAGCTGTAAGTAGTCTCCCACGGAACTGCTTCAATGTTTTCAGACCTCTCTGCACAAGGAAGACAATATTTTTGGAGCTTTATTCCATTAGGACCAGCCATAAAACAATACTCCAAAGAGGCACTTTTCTGTTGACTCCATGAGGAGCTGCGCTTGCCGGTGCTTGTGTGGATGTGACCCTAATGCCTGTTTGCCCCAGCCTTGCAAGCAAACTTATACCATGGTTCATTTCTAACTAATTAAAGTCTTATTTAGGAATGAGTCATTTGTACACCAGAATGATTTCTTTCTTTAAGTCGCAGACAGGCACTTAGTACTGAGGTCTGCTGCCTCTGCAGTGCAACTTGTCATCCCAAAAACGATCTGGGATTGCTTCTCTCTGAATCCAAGCATCTGTGACGTTAATGTTACTGCATTTTATAATTGGCACTTGATAGTTTAAGTGGATAATCAGCTAAGACACAACTGCAGCTTACCAGGAAACAATGGAGAATTTAGGATAATGAGGCTGATTAGCTGCTGTGTTACGCCGGTCTCACACCAAGATAATTCCACCGAGTGGAGGTTGTACAGATAATGCTGTAAGATGGGCAGTGGTCAGGCAGACCCTTCACGTGGGCTCCACTGCCTGTCCTTGAGCAGACACACTCTCAAGGGTAGTAAGCTCCTGTTGGAGAGAATAAATGCTCCTCAAGTCCAGGATTCTAGGTGTTGCTTCCCTGAGATCTTTGCAATCTATTTAATAAGAAAAGAAGTTTTAAAACCAGTTAATAGCATCCTATAGCAGCTGTCATTTCAAATACTTTTTTCCTGTTGTCTAGGCTTAATATTTTAGATGAAAACATGAAAGGAGGAGCACCTTGTCCAGCATTACTAAAGGCCACCAGTTTTATGTATTCGTTGGGATGCTCATTTGCTGCTGAAGCAGGTGCTGATGTTCCACAGAGGGGGGACTGTCTGTGTTCTTCTGGGGGACGAGCACAACTGGCAGTGCACTGTTTGTTTGCTCAGGGCCCAAGCACTGGAACCACATGGCCCACTCAAGAGCTGTTTGGGGGAAAGGTGAGCAAATAAAGCTTTAAATTACCTTTGTGACTCCCAGGCACAAGGCTTCATGGGGACCAATTTAGTCTCTGGCACAAAAGATAACAGCCTGATTGCTTGGGTATCAGAGGGGGGTGACCCACAGCCTGGTATGCATAGTCTCCCATGGTGTTATTTGCATCACAGGAAGGAGACCACTCATGGCCCAGGGGCTCATTCTGGCTCTGTTTACTGTGCCGTGGGGATGGAGAACAAATGGAGAGTGGTGATGATACTGCTAGTTTATTTTTTCTGGAGTGTGCAGTGCTTTCCTGATAGCAGGGAGTACTTCTGCCAGGCAGATTGACCTGCCAGTGTCTTGTGGTGCTCTGGGGCTCCTGTAACCTGGGTCATTTGGGTCCATTTGTCAGATTCCTCTCTACCCACTGGTCTCACAAAATCCACACACTCAGATGAGCTGTTAATGCTGTCTCCAAAGCACCAGCTATTCCCTTTGAATGCCTGGCTCTTTGGCACTCTCCTGCTGTCAGTTTTTGGCAGGCCCTTGACAGCTTCAGTGTCACAGGAGCAGCAGCTGGAGCTGGATGTTCAGTGGCCACGGGATGGTTGGTTGGGGTGCATTAGAGGAGTGTTCAGGGCTCTTTTAGGGGTGAATTCAGATGAGCCATGCAGCTGGACTGGAGCTAGTGATCCTCACTCTGTGCCCCTGGCTTCACCAAGCTGAAGCACAGCAAGCTGTTCATCTTACTGCATGCTTGTTTTTCCTCCCAGAAATTCACACTGTGTTACAGAACAGCCTGCGTGGCTGGTTAGAAGGGAAAGAATGAATGAATTTCCTCCAGAGAGGGAAGTGCAGGTGAAACCTCCCTGTTCTGGGCTCTGGCAGAGGCCAGCCTGGTTCATGGCTGTGAAGGAGCCACAGCACAGGCTTCTCTTGCCAGGGAGGCGTTGGCTTGAGGGGAGGGCTCTTCTGGGGCTAAGGTACAGGGGGATGGAAATTACTGTCCAGGAAAGGGGCTGCTGGTGAAATGACTGCTTTGTAAAGCAGCCTGGTGGAATGAAAGCTTTTTGAAATAATGCCCAATTTATTTATCTATTGTCTATATATTGGATTATTATCTCTTTACAACAGACTCTTTTCCATAATGGTACTTCTTTTTTGCTGTACAGTGAGGGTTATTTCATTGTGTCTCCTATCTTATCCAAGCATAGGAGGTTTCACTTTTTGCTTGCTTTGAACTTAATAGATATAATTTGTAGCTGTTAAAATGAGATTTTTTTTTTTAGTACTTTGTAGAAGTATGGCAAAAGTCCTGAAAACTGCTGTCCAACAGGAAGCAGCTTCCATTTGTGCTTTTGCTTTGATGACAAAGTCATTTCTGTTCAGGGATAGCTCTGGACCCTTGTCAGAGTTTTGTCACTGAGAACATGGCTGAACTGCTCTGAGTAGAACGGGGAAAATCCTTAGCCCAGGGAGGAAGACACTTCACATTCTGGCTTACTTCCTAGTAACAGCACAGTACCATTCCTGTCAAGGTTAGAAGACCTTGAAAAGGTTCCTGACCAGTATCTAGTTGCAGCTACATGAGCAGATCAGCACAGCTATGAGTCAGGAAGACTGAGGTATTGATTTCTGTCCTTTTTGGGTACCAACTGTACATCCACCTGACCTATCAAGCACCTATTGCTGCCTGGGCTATACAGTAATTTTCTAATAGTTTTTTTTTCTCCACACATCCCCCCCCTTCTGTAATGTTTGTTTGATTTATTTGTGCATGTATGTGTTAATTTACCATGCATGCAGCAAGATGAGTCTGAAATTTTTTTCTCCACACATTTCCCCCCCCTTCTGTAATGTTTGATTTATTTATGCATATATATTAATTCACCATGCATGCAGCAAGATGAGTCTGAAGAGCAGCTGAAAGCTAATTCAGCCCTGTCCTCACATGGGTTTTTCCAAGGAGAAGTGGAAAATCCCACTGTAACAGTCGTTGCCCAGCTGCACATCTTAAACCCTGCTGCAGCTCTCAACAGCCCAATTGCACAATTTAAATAATGAGGCAGAGCTTAGCTGTTTTTATTGCAACCAGACAGGCAAATGGCCTTGCTACTACTAGCTGATGTAAACAATAGGAAATGTTTTATTTCAGGGTGCAGTTAAGAACCCAACAGCCCTATCTCAGCATGGCTGTCACACTTATATTGTAAGGGTGTTTAATGATGGCCACAGATTTTATGTATGACCCTTACCACCCATATAAAACTTGTTTTCTTCTACCAACTGTACTACAAACTGATGTCACCCCCTATTCCCCCTCCTTTCCAAAGCAAATTTTCACAGTTGGTTGATTCAGGCATTCCACCTGTTCAGGTATTTAAAAAAAAAAATTCACTATAATTACAAAATTTCCCCTCACACAAGAGCACGTGGAAGGAAATGTCAAATCCAAATGATGTCATAGCAAGGAAAATGAATCCAGCTCATGCTAAAGACCACAGAGGCTGCTTTGTGAGATTTGGGAATGATCTGAAGACAAATAGGTTGAAAAATCTGGGCCTTTGACTTGTTCTTTTGCAGCCAGCTGATGTTAGATAGCCGTTTCCAGCCTGGTCAGCTGCAGACAGTGCTGCATGAAGGGGGTCTGGTTAAGTTCAGAGAAGCCACGTTGGTAACAGTCAATAGGATTAAGGTTTTGGATGGTTTTGGCACCTTTTACATCCTAGTGCTAGCAAAGTTGGAAATACTGTGTGAGTAGTGTTCCTATGGAAAAAAATAGTATTTTATTTGCAGCCTGGCAGGAATGGAGAGATCTAAAAGCTGGTTCAAGTGAAAACCCAAGAAAATTATTTGGATTAGGTTGCTTCCTGAGGAGAGCTTGCTCTGGATACTGGACTATGTATTACTCTGTATTAAAAATGCCCTACTTATTTGAAGCATGTCATAGCTAGTAGATTTTTGAGGAAAATTCCTACAATATTGATATTTTTTTTCCTAGGGATGTCAGCTGAAGGTACATTGCATCTTGAGCTGGGGAGCTATGGGGCTGGGGAGCTACTGGGATGTTTTCTGGGAGGACACCTGATTTGGTTAGGAAAGTGAATTATAAATGCCAGACACACTTGTGGCTGTACTTGAAACCTGCTGAAGTTACAGTCAGAGCTTAGCCTGGGGTGGGATCAGAAATGGAGCAGGGTAGAAAATCTTTATGCAAGCTTGGTGTGGCTTTGCCTGGAAAGCTGGAGGTAAACAACAGAGAAGGAAAGTAGGATGGTGAATGTTCTTACCTGTTTTATCTGAGGAAAAACAACTTGTTTACTGACCTTTTCTTGCTTTAATAATCTCTATGTTCTACCTCTTATTCCAGGAAGCTTTGTTTACCTGCTGGTACCCATGACTAGAGAGCATGATCTTGGACACTTGGATGACAATCGTTTATTTACCAGCTAAGCAGCTGCAGTGTTGTGGTGCAGCTGTTGGGGATGAGAAGAGTACATGATGGACACTAATTGGAAGGTTTAGACAAGTGAGCAGTACTTGCCTTGAATTACAGCCTCGTGCTGTGCTCCACACTCCATCTGTAAGGTTGGGGCAGGAAACCTCACTGTGAGCTAGGATAGAGTGTTAGAGACTGCAGAAAATCTGTGGGCAGCCCTTGAGATGCCCACTGACTGGGCACTGCTGGGGGGGTGTGGAGGGTGTGCTCCCAGCTGCAGCTGCCTGAAGGAGAGGAACAGTTCTGGCATTCTGGGGGGGATTCTGAGATGTGTGGTGTCTGTTCTGCATGCATTACAGAGCCACGAGTGTTTGAGAGAGGGCTGAGCCTCAGGCCCTGACCAGGCTGATTTTTCACATGCAGAGTTCTGCAGAGTGCTTTGTAGATTGTTTTTAGGTAGCATGAACTGTACATAGATTGATGGGCAAAGTGAAACCCAAATGCCAGAAGTACAGGCAGTGGAAACAACTGTCTGGCCATGAGGTGGGCAGAGGACACACCTTAGTGCCAAAATTTGTCAAATGACCACTTTTCCTCTTTGGAGCTTTTCTGGAGCTGCAGGGCTGTGTGTGGGCTACCAGGGTAGAAACCAAGAATCAATTTTAGTGTGACATTTACAACAGCAATGATTGTCACATCAGCAAGGCAGCAGCCTGCTGGAGGATCACCGTGTGGTTCTCCTGAGCTTGCAGCCTCTGAGGGGGGAAGGAGGAAAGCCACTTTGTGCATCCCAAGGTGC
>NW_008629272.1:10953-12282 GCF_000691845.1 Merops nubicus
TTTGCAGTGCTGCCAGCCAGCCAGGCTGCTCTCAGAAGCAGTGTGTTGGCTTGCAGCAGAGAAAGGGCTGCTGGGTCTTGGTCACTGTTTTGGTGGGTTCACCAGTAGACATCTGCTCAGTGACAAGAGCTTGTGTTTTCTGTGTGTCCCCTTGAAAGGAGTTGTGACCCCTGTACTCCTTCCTTGTTAGACCTACAGCAGTCTGTGGTAAAACAAAATTAGACTATTATCCTGTGCCAAAAACCTGTTCAATGTTTTCATAATGCAGCTAGAGTGATTCGGGGCATGTGTTTCTTTTCTTTAACCTGCTTGCAAGTCATGTTTGTGCCTTGAAGAGCACACTGTTCAGAGTGCTGCTTGGCTGTCTCTGTAGCACCACCTCAGATGTGGTGTTTTGTGTCAGAAGGCAGGAAACTTTTTATTCTTGGCCCTTCACCGAGGCACATTCAGTATAGAGAATCCCTCAGTAAATAAAGGCTTGGTGTAAGCAGAGGGTTGATTGCTTGGTGTCTTGCTGCTTGGGCCCAGGAGCCCAGAGGGAACAGACATCAAACCACAGTGAACTGGCTGTGTGGCAATCCAGATGTGGAGTGGTGGTGCAGGAGATTCCCAAGGCAGAGTGCAAAGCAGAACAGGAAAAAACCATGGAGGAAAACCACATGCACAGGAGAGAGGTGCTTTGTGGCATAGGTCCAGTTTTGGTAGGAGTAATGCTGGAGATATTTTGATAAGAGGGCTGATGTTTGGCTGCACTGATTTTTATCCAGATGCAGCTCGTGCTGTTTGCTCTGCAGGCAGCCTTTTAGCATGGGGTGTTCCCTTGTATAGAATACCTCCCCAAAACAGCTCTATATCTCCTACTGTATAGGGAAAATTGGTTTGTTTGTTTTTTTAAAGTAATGTGTGCATGACAGATTTTCCAACCCAGGTACCTCGAATGCAGGCCTGGCTTTCATGGAAGCTCCAGGATTAGAGGCTTGCATGTTCCTGTACAACAAAAATCCCTTTGTTGCTACGTGTGTGCCTCACCTCAGCCTGAGGCATTGACCCAAAGCCTCGCTGGTGTTTCCCCTTGTCCCTTCTGGCCGCAGAGCAGCTGCTGTGGCTGCAGCAGGAGTAGTGAAGGCTTCCTGTTACCAACTGTCCTGTCACACTGAGAGCTGTCGAGATCTAACCACAGCCCTCCTGCTGCTTGGACTCCAGCTCGTGACTGACATTGATGGCTATTTTAAAAAGTCAAACACCCAGCTGTATTTCTGACCATGGGACTGTTGTGCTGAGACTGAACTCACTACAGTCGCCTACTCCAGCCCAGGAGTCGTGCTGCAG
>NW_008629273.1:0-4464 GCF_000691845.1 Merops nubicus
CAGATCTCTACCCACCAGGAGCAGCTGCTTTCAAACCATTACACTGCTGCTAAGGAGTTACAGTGAACTTCAAGTGTGTCACAATGATCTTAGGGGAAACTGTGACTAGGATAGAGGCTGTGAAAACCGATCAGGTTAAGCAAACGTATTTCCATTTTGAAAACTCTGACAGGCTAACAAAGTAAGGTAATACCTCCAAAGAACCTAAAATCAATTTAATTTGCATTACATCAGGCAAATTTTGCACCAATTGTGACATGAAACCATCACTCTCTTCAGCCTTCACAGAACTGAGCTCAATACGAAAAAAAAGATTTCCTTGAAAATCAGACTGGCTTTGTGATTGTTTGAAAATGATCATGTTTCTTGATCCTAAAAGCATTGCATAGAAAAACAACAACAAAAAAAAAAGTGTTGAGAAAGAGGCAGAGAAGGGCAAAGTCCTTTACCACTCTTAAAAATTACGGACTTAAAGTGGAGAAACAATCAAAGGCACTGGGAGAAAGTAGGCAAGGAGATAAAGTGAATACTTTAAAACCCAAAAAGTAGGGTAGGATGTCAAGGAAACAACAGAGTGAAATCTCAGGCAAGTACAAGGAAGTTCATCATTACATTGTTGAAACAGAAAACAAAATAAAACTGTATTAAGTCTGGGACAGGCGTGATAAGGAAAGCAAAATAGTATTTTCAGGTAGTCTAATTAGCCAAGACAAAGAGAAATGATAAAATGGTCTTTGAAGGATCGATAGAGCAACTGAACAACTGGTTGGGTAACCAACCATTTGAGCTGGACGGCAGGGGAGGGGAGCAGGAGGTGGCCTCCATAATTCAAAAGGAAATGGTTAGTGGTCTACGGCATCACCTAGACATACACAAATCTATAGGGCCAGAAGGGTTACATCCAAGGGTACTGAAGGAGTTGGCTGATGAGCTTATTAAGCCATTTCTCATAATTTACTCAAAGTCCTGCCTAAGTAGGGAGGTCCCAGTGGACTGGAAACTGGTTAATGTGACACCCATATACAAGAAGGTCAGGAAGGAGGATCTTGGGGACTACAGACCTGTCAGTCTGACCATGGTTCCAGGAAAAGTCATGGAGCAGATCAGCTGAAGTGCCATATCACAACATTTACAGGGTAACCAGGCTATCAGGCCCAGTCAGCACGGGTTCATGAGGGGCAGGTCCTGCTTTACAAACCTCATCTCCTTTTCTGGCAAGGTGACCTGCTTGGTGGATGAGGGACAGGCTGTGGATGTTGTTTATCTCTATTTCAGTCAGGCCTTTGATCCTGTGCCCCACAGTGTTCTCATCACAATCTGGCTGCCCTGGGCCCAGCTGGGTGCAGACTCTTCTGGGTCACCACTGGCTGAACTGGTGGGCGTGGAGAGTGGTGGGGGTGGAGTCACATCTGCCTGGGGCTGGTCACAAGTGGTGTCCCCAGGGCTCAAGGCTGGGGCCGCTCCTCTCTAACATCTTTATCCATCATTTTGATGAGGAGATGGAGAGCACCCTCAATATAAGTTTGCAGATGACACCAAGTTAGGTGGTTGCATTGATCTGCTTGAGGGCAGGGAGGACCTTCAGAGGGACCTGGACAGGCTTGGCCAATGGGTGATGGTCAACTGTATGAGCCCAAAACTGAGCTTTAACAAGAAAAAAATGCCAGGTCCTGCACTTGAGCTGCAGCAACCCCATGCAAAGCTCTAGTCCGGGGGAGGAGTGGCTGGGGAACAGACAGACAGCAATGACAGCTGTCTGAACATGAGCCAGCAGTGTGCCCAGGTGGCCAAGAAGGCCGATAGCGTCCTGGCTTGTGTTAGGAACAGTGTAGTCAGCAGGGCTAGAGAAGTGATCACACCCCTGTATTCGGCACTGGTGAGACCACGTCTTGGGTACTGTGTCCAGTTTTGAGCACCACAGTACAAGAAGGACATTGAGGTTCCGGAGAGGCTACTGAGAAGGGCAACAAAGCTGGTGAAGGGTCTTGAGGATAAGTCTTATGAGGAGCAGCTGAGGGAACTGGGGTTGTTTAGCCTGAAGAAAGGGAGGCTGAGGGAAGACCTTATTGCTCTCTACAACTACCTGAAAAGAGGTTGTAGGGAGGCAAGTGTGGGCCTCTCCTTACCTGCTGCAGTTGACAAGACAAGAGGAAATGATATTAGGTTACACCAGGCGAGGCTTAGGTTAGACATTAGGAAAAACTTCTACACCAAAAATTTTATAAAGGACTAGAACAGGCTTCCCTGGGAAGTGGTTGAATCACCACCCCTGGATATATTTTAAAGCCGTCTAGATGGGGTACTCAGAGATATGGTGTAGAAGTGGCCTGGTAGAGATAGATGACTGATGATCTTAGAGGCCCTTTCCAATCACAGTGATTCTGTGATTCTGTGAACTGTGGAAGTTGGGAAGTTAAAGAAATAATGAAGGAAGAATGAGAGAGGAAAATGTAAGGAAGATTATAATATTGATTTGTACTATTTTAAAAGTGGATCCTTGGCTGAATATCTTTCATTATTACTTTAATTTATCTCAGCTACACTTTTTAATTTTCTTCAATACCTTTAATCTTCAGAATTTAATGTAATTAGAAAAGTGAACGTTAGATAGTGGTAAATGATCAAAATTTCTGGATAATGCTATAGTTTGCCTTTCAGAAGTTTCAAAATGAAAATGTTTGAGATTCTATTTTCTCTTTACGTACCTAGGCAATAGCCAGTAAATATAAACTAGAAATAAACAGATGCCTTAAAAGGCAAAAGCCGATATAAAACTATGAAAACTAAATATGTAAAATACAAATAGTCCCAGTTTTGATGGGTCAACATAACCTATGTATTGATAAGGTACTTCCGTTTCTCATACATCCAAAATATTAAACTTCTGAACAAAACAACCTTCTGTTTATTTATGTATGATGATTTCCATTTGAAGAAATCAGATATGATGATTCTGATCTTATGGCCTCAAAAGCAATTTGAAAAAATGAACAAAGTTAAGGTCAGACATAGTATGTTCCATGAATTCCATAGTATGTTCCATGTGGGTTTCTAGAAGACAAAATACCTTACCTGTTCATAAAAGAGGTTTTCAATAAATCCAACACACACATTTCTTATCAGTGCAAGGTACAAAAATTTGCACTGAAACTCAGGTCAGGCTTTTTCTTCTCTTTATTTTCAGTTTCTGAAATAATGAAATTTTTATTTTTGTGACTCTAAGTATTTATAATTTCTCTTCCTTCATGATTTTTGTTTCTTCATGTATTTCTTTTCCTGTGTTACTTTAAAGTTCTGTGCTCCTAATGTTTACTTGCATTCCTTAAACTTTCATTCTTTAGTTATTGTTTTCTTTTCCCACTGTAAAGATCTGCTGTTCTTCAAAACAAATCTCAGTGTTTGACCATTGCTCTCAGGACTACCAAAGAAGACAAATTGCTAGGAGTGGGCGAGTTACACTTCTACCCATTCAAGAAAAAATATGTTAGAGCAAAGGATCTTTTAGCAAAGTTTTTAGCCTGAATGCTCTGTCCTCAGTTGAAATTATGTGGACAGGAAAAGAGGGGCATAGTATTTAACATGATCATAAATAACACTTCAATAAAGTCCAATCAGTCTATAAAGAACTCAGAATATCTTCCTGATAGGAAGAATTGTAAACTAAGAGTGACTAACAAAGCTCTAGCAAGGCACTAGCCTGTGTATGTTTGTTTATCTCTCTCTCTCTCTCTCTCTCTCCCCTCCCTACCTATTTTCATGCATCTGAAAATCATAGAACATGTATCACATAAGAATTTAGGTCAGAATAAAACCAAAATGTTACAGCTGTCTTTACAGATTTCCTTGCTTAAACAACAACAGAATTACTTTTTGAAAAATATGTGTGAAAACTGTCAGTACTTCTAAAGAAATTCTTTAGTGTGGAAAAAAATCCATAAAGGAAGTAAATACTAACATCATCCACTTTACAGCAGCATCATGATTCAGTACAATACATTACAGTCTTCTAAAACATTGACATGTCTTAGAATGAAAATGGTTCTTGAATAGTTTGGGGGGAAAAAAAATGTCACAGTAAAGCAAAAAGTAACATCAAGAATAAACACTGTATCTACTAGTTACTTTCTGCAATATTTTTGAACTGAGAAAGCAGAAGGAAATATAAGTGCATTTTATTGTCCTTTACTACTAGATATAGCCAAAAAGGCTTCAGTCATGCTCTGGTTTTGTGAGGAAAGTGAACCTTCAATTTATAAACCTGCATGAATTTTAAATTTATAGTTCATATATAGAAAGGAAGTGTTTCCCTGTATTGAGTTGATGCTTCTTGTGCTCCTTATTAACATTTTATGGGATGAATTCACCTTTCTAAGATTCACAGAATCATAGAAACATAGAATTGCTTGGTTTGGAAAAGACCTTTAGGATAATCAAGTGCAACCATTAAACAAATGCACTGCTGAA
>NW_008629273.1:4495-5277 GCF_000691845.1 Merops nubicus
ATGTCCTGAAGCATTGTACCTACATGACTTTTAAATACGTCCAGGGGGGTGATTCAGTCACTTCCCTGGTAGTCTATACCAGTGCTTTACAACCCTTTCAGTTAAGAAAGTTTTCCTAATATCCAACCTAAACTTCCCCTGATGCAACTTGAGGCCCTTTTGTCTTGTATCACTTGCTACTTTGGAGAAGAGACCTGCAGTCATTTCTCTACAACACCCTTTTGGGTAGTTGTGGAGAGCAATAAGGTCTCCCCTCAGCCTCCCCTTCCTCAGACTAAGTGGCCCCAGTTCCATCAGCTGCTTCTCATGAGACTTGTGCTCTAGACCCCTCAACAGCTTTATTTTCCTTCTTTGAACAGGCTCCAGCACCCTGATGTTTTTCGCGTATTCCAAACGGAACACAGTACTTGAGATGCAGCCTCACCAGTGCCAAGTGCAGGGGGACTATCTGTTTCCTAGTCTTGCTGACTAGCCTGTTCATATCCCTCTATATAGCCTTTCTACCTCATAACAACTTAACACTTCCACCCACCTTCATGCCACCCGCAAACTTAAGGAGGGTGCATTCTGTGTCCTCATCCAGATCACTGATAAAGATATTAAACAGAATTGGCCCCACTACTCAACTCTGGGGAACACCGTTTGTCACTCTCCATCAGCTATATTTAACTCCATTTGCCAGCATTATCTGGGTCTGGGCATCCAGCCAGTGTTTACCCAGCAGAGCATACACCTGTCCAAGTCATGAACACCCATTTTTTCACGAGCATGCTCTAGGAAAG
>NW_008629273.1:5319-5655 GCF_000691845.1 Merops nubicus
CCACAGCCTTTCCTTCATCCACTAGGGGGGGCATCTTGTTCTAGGAGACCAGGTTTGACAAGCAGGACCTCCCTTTTATGAACTCATGCTGACTGGTCCTGATTACTTGATTGTCCTGTATGTGGTGCATAATGGCATTCAAGCTGATCTGCTTCATAACCTTTCCTGGCACCATGGTTAGACTGACAAGTCTGTAGTTCCCCAGATTCTGGCCTTTCTTGTACATGGGTGTTTCTTGTACCTAGCATGGGCTCAGATAAGCATCATGAGGTTCAACAAGGCCAAGTGCAGGGTTATCAATATAGGCTGGGGGAGGAAACGCGAGAGAGCAATCCG
>NW_008629273.1:5905-6176 GCF_000691845.1 Merops nubicus
GTTATTAGAGGGCTGGAGCAGCTCTCCTGTGAGGACAGGCTGAGGTAGCTGGGGTTGTTCAGCCTGGAGAAGAGGAGGCTCCGAGGGGACTTTATAACAACCTTCCAGTACCTGAGAGGGGCCTACAGGATAGCAGAGAAGGGACTATTCACAAGGGTTTGTAGTGACAGGACGAGGGGTAATGGCTTTAAGCTAGAAAAGGGTAGATTTAGGTTAGATGTTAGGAAAAAAATCTTTAATATGAGGGTGTGTCATGGTTACAGGGGCTGGG
>NW_008629274.1:0-1880 GCF_000691845.1 Merops nubicus
AATATTTCACAAAAACTGTAACTGAAAGTTTAAAATCTGTGCATTCCCAGTCAGCACTCAAGTTTGTCTGGAAAAAAAAGATCACCTTTCAGGCTTTTTATTTAAAATCTTCCCCAAATTTTAGGATTTATAACAGGTACAGCTTTGCCTCTCTCACTCTGCTTTACTCTGCTAGTACAAGGCATGTTGGAAAAGGAGCTTGGCAAATGCCTTGTTTTTTCTGCTACATGTCTTCTCTCTTAAAGGTCTTAGTTGTTTGCTTTGTTTGTTTTCCATTAACATGCATTAAATTCTACTCATTTTATAGCTGACCTCATTAAGCAGGAATCTTGGCCATGGTGCTGGATGCTGGGAGCAGACACTCACCACCAGCACCCAGGTCACACACTGAGCCACCCATGTGCCACTTACTCACTACCAGGCAGCACAACAGGGCACGTGTAGCCCAGGCAGCTCAAGGCTGCCAGGAAACACACCAGAAGCCTATGAAGCAGTTGATGATTTATTTAATTCCACATTTATGGAATACAAACCTCTTTTTTAATGACTATCTCCTCTCGTTTCTCCATGTTCTCCTGCTCCAGCTTCATAAGTTCCCTCTGAATCTTCTGACGCTTCATTTCCAAAGAGAGCTCATGATCATAATCATAATTAACATCTCCATTATCAGAGTCTTGATATTAAAAAAAGGAAAGAGATTAGTAAACCATTCCAGATGAAATAAATAACATTTAGCAGACTGGATGCCAAGCAGAGATATCTCCATTACTTTGAAGCACTGCATGAAGGGAGCAATGAAGCTGAGCTGAATCTCTAATTATGTGTATAAAACTGAAACAACTCCAATTACTTGTACACAACCTGCAGTTAAAGTTTTAAACTTTATTAAAAAAAACCCAGAACTTTCCAGAGACTTGCATCAATTATTAGGCTGAGGTAGCATGGGAAACCCAGTAAACCATTCATTTCTATTTAAATAAAGAAAAATAATTAAAAACCACAGTGTCTTCACAAAACCCAATAATATGTAGAGCACAAATTCATTGGGAACCCTCCAATGAAATGGATTTAAGCACTGCTGCATGATGCTAGAGGACTTTGCTAACAGAGTATCCCACAAATCAATGGATATACTTAATTATATCTACAAATTTATTGCACAATAAAAGAAAAGGTCTGTATGAACTCCTTCACTGGATAAATGCACATTTCAGGAGTTTATTTCTGTTTCCACAACATTATTACTATTTGGGTTTCACATCAGAAGAGGTGCCATTTCTTCCACTTCTTCCTGAAGTCATGCCTAGTTAACACCCCCTGCTCCAAGCCTTCAGCTGAAATCTTACTGAGAAGTGAGATTTTTACTCTGTTTACATTTCTTGTTCTGTTTTAATGGCTAATTAAGTCTAATCCTCAAAAAGCACTTTAGGAAAGCGACTGGCAGAGAAAAGATAACTTCATTAAAAAGTCATTAGCTTTCACTTCCCTTCTGACACACAGGAACCACATAAAAGGTTTGGCAGTCACTAAACTCAGTCTATAAATTCCTTTTGTGTGTCATGAATACGTGGGAGCAGCTGACAGAGGAGTGCAGCTCCTAACAGCACAGGCTCCTTCCCACTCCATCTGCTGCTTATAAAACTCTCACTGGAACTTCACAGACAGTGACTCTGCTCCATCCACAAAACCATCATCAACTGTTCTGAAAAAATCAGAAATCTCAAGCTCAAAGCCTCAAGTGTAAAAACTTAAGACATTCATACCATATATTTATATAGAACTTGAGGGTTTTAAGTTCCAAAATTTTTTGACTTAGATTCTGTTTCCATGTATAGATGTCACAGGCTGATGGTTCTTAAATCACACCAATATTTAGAAAG
>NW_008629275.1:0-876 GCF_000691845.1 Merops nubicus
GACCCTTCCCTGCACCCGCCCGCGCCGTGGTCCCCTCTCAGCCCCACACAGCCCCTCCCGAAGCTGAGGGATGGGGCACGTGCCCAGGCCCTCAGAGCACCCCTGAGGCGCTCAGGTCACCACACGCACGTTACAGCCTCCCAGACAGTGTAATATTCCCCCAGTAATATTCCTCCTGGGGGTTTCGGGCAGCTGAGCTGGAAAGCCCTTCCCCAGAAACTCCTATTGCACAGCAGGAAGTTTGTCTCCCTCCTTCAGCACAGGAACACACTATTTCTCCAAAAATAAATCTTGTGATAATTATAAAAACGATCTTGTGATAATTATAAAAACATGCCCTACCTGACATTCACTACAACACAATCCAGAGGAACATTTCACTCCTGGCTTAAACTGGCATGTTTCAGTGCAGCATTTATCCTTCAAGCATGCCTGGGGACACAGCACAAAATCACATTATTCCACTTTTTTGTTCCCCCTGAGGTATTTTACTGTCAGAGGTTTTTCTCTCCCTTCTCCCCAAGAAGCAACACTCAGGCAATATCTAGCAGAAGAATGCGGGCAAAGCGTTGGATCAACGTCAGCACAGAGACGATCCCAGCACCCAACAGAACCCTCCTTGGGCCAGGCTCCACTTCAGCTGTGCCCTTAGCCTCAGGCTGCCCACGGCGCCCAGCTCCACCCTCACCAGGGCACCCACCCGGGCCGTGCCGCAGTCGCACTGCTCGCCGGGCTCCACCACGCCGTTGCCGCAGAGCGCCGCGCGGGAGGACAGCCCGGACAGCCGGGGCCTGCTGAAAAGGCACGGGCCTCCGTCGTGCCTCAGGCAGCTTTCAAAGTCCCTGATACTGCAGCTGCTAAAGGCTTTCACCCCGC
>NW_008629275.1:1070-1271 GCF_000691845.1 Merops nubicus
TATCTTGCTCTTGGAGAGAAAAGGTCTCTTCTTTCACTTTAAGCACTGAATCACTAATTTAATTACTCTTTTTTTTCCTTCTGAAAGGAATAAAAGCAGATATTGCTGATTTTCTCTCATTTTGCAACTGCACGATGTTCATCAGGGACCCCTCTGAAGAGGGGACACCCCGTGACCACTCGGCCAGGCTGCGGGACGCCA
>NW_008629275.1:1390-9447 GCF_000691845.1 Merops nubicus
ACGGATGGGCCTGAGGAACTCACCGGGCCGCCAGGCTCATGAGGCAGCTGTGCCCGGGACAGCGGCAGTCACCGGAGTCGCCGTAGCTCATGCCCAGGCTGCGTCCCAGCAGCTGGGCCAGCAGGACGGAGAAGGACTCCAGTGTGGTGGCCCCTTGGTACTGGAGGGAGGAGAGAGCAGAGCTGCCACAGCTGTGCCATCCCTGCAGAAACCCAGCGCCGGCCATGGACGCGCCCACCCATCCTTGTCCCTGCCACTTGTGACCCTCAGAGACGCAGGGGCTGGCAGGGGACGGGCAGGGGACACCACACGGCACCGTACCACGGCCACTGCACCAGCAGCATCCCTCTGACAGGCCCTTCCTGGAGCCGTTGCACCCACCGCTGCTGCTCGGTCCCTGTACCTGAGACACAAGGGGTGCTCAGCGGCGTCCAGCCCGGGACGCCCCGCTGGGGAATCCCAGCTCCCGACAGCCCAAGCCCCCTCAGCCCCTCCCGCTGTCCCCCAGTGCCTCCCAGCAGCCCAGGGGATCTTCCTCATTCAGCCTACCTTGGTTTAGCCGATTTCTACCGTGTGACCTTTAAGGAGCAAGGAAACCTTTATCTTACACTAACAGGTAAGCCGCATCATACGAGTGCGGCGCGAGATGCGGCTGTTTCCACTGCAAAAACCGCTGGAGAAGGTCGTCTGCTTCCCCTGCTGTCAGTATTTTATTCTCCTCTGTCCACAGCTCCAGGGAGGACAGCACGATGGTAACGTTAAGAGGGCTGAACATCTGAAAGCACAACAGAGGAAGCGCCTGCCCACAGACCCTGCTGCTGAGCAGAGCTACGGCGCTGGCACAGTGAATCAGGCAGGAGAAGCCAATTGCTACCATCAGTCACTGAATGACTGATAAAGAAGAAGGCCTAATAACTCCATAGGAAGGTTTTAGGGGGGTTGTGAATAACTTAAGTTGCTTCTAAGCACCTGAGCTCCAGACTCACCCAGGCAGTGAACCCCAGCCTGAGCAGTACCACTGTCACAGCTTTACCGTGGCCTTTTCTCTTAGCCCACTAGGACTAAACCCCTCAGCCAGCTCTGATCAAGCCTGGCCCAGGCTGCCAAGAAGCTCGGAGCTCCTGCCAGGCCCTGCCCAGCCACTGCAGCCAGAGGCCAACACCTGGAATGTTTTATGTAACCTCCTCCTAAAACCAAAAGCAGCCAGGAGATGGGTGGCCACTACTAACATCCCCCCCACGCTGTCTTACTACAAAACAAACTGGCCTTTAAAACTTACATTGTTGACTAAACCGAAGACCTGGACGATCTTCTGCATGGCAGCATTTGTGTCTGAACCCATATAGTTGTACTGAAAAATAACCCAAGAGGGCACAGCTGTACACAAGGTGTTTACCATGATGAAGCAGAACAACGTGGAATGCTGAAATAATTGCCAGCATCCAACCATGTAAATGTGAGCCACGAATTTCCATTCTTTCCTACAAAACCCACAGTACATGTAACTTTTCAAAAGGGAAAACAAATACATACAAAAGCCAGGAAATAGCACTATGCTCACAGAAGCTGGGCAAACACAAGGAGAAGGTGACTGGCACAGACTTACCAAAGCCTTGTCCAGAACTACGTGCACTCTGAAGTATTTGGGAGATTGTGCTGCAGCTGACAGTGGCTGAAAAAGAAAGGTCTCCAATTATATTTATTTCTGCATTCTATAGTCACCATGTTCCTGGGGCTTGTTCTGCTGCTCAAGTGTTCACTCAAAAGCAAAGCTTCAGTCTTGTCTTCAGATCCACACAAGGTAGAAGCCCATCCAACTCGGCCATTTCTACCTTGGTCCTGCTTCTCATCAGGCACAAGATGAGCAACGATCCACCAACACCCCACCACCAACACCCCATCACAAGCAGTGGCACTCCTAAACCACCCTCCCACTCATTTCTGCCCGTCCATATGACACCAGCCAAAGCCTCCCAGGGTATCAGCCCCCCCTCGGGTGGTGTGGACATTAGCACCACCACGAGAACAGGCACCCACTCACTTCATCACCTCCATGTGCTTTGTCCTCCATCTCCTCTGCCCTCAGCCCACCCGGCCCCCTCTGGGGGCGGCTGCTGTCCAGGAGGGAGCCTGTCGTGTTCTCACCGCTCAGTCGATACGCAAAGTGCTCGAAGTCAGGAGAATAACCCAGGGGCTCAATCCCATAGCTGATGTTCTCCAACTGCAGCAAGCCCCTGCCAGGGTGACAGCGTGTCATTTGTCACCGGGTGCTGGCAGCCGTGACGGGGAGGCTGCCCCAGCCCCGCTCGCCTTCGGCCGAGGGCTCCCCCAGAGCAGAGGTCTGGCAGCACCACAGGCACTAAGGGGCTGGGCCGTGCTGGGAGGTGGTGGTTTGTTACCTGAGCCCCGAGCAGGTGCTGAGGGTCACTGCTGAGCTGGGGAAGCCCTCGACGTACCCCCGGTACTGGCAGCCTCCCTGGATCACAACAGGAGACAAGGAGCCTGATCCGTGGTGACCAAGACGATTCCCTCGCCTGTCACCCAAACAGCTGAACTGCAGGTACTGGACAGCAGCTCTACACTGCAACACGGCACAAGGACACCCAAAGCAACCCAAATTACCTTGGTAAGGGTTGAAACAGAGTGCAAAGATCCCCTCTCATCAGACAGGTAAATCCTGAAATCATCAGATAAAAAGACACTACAAAAGAAAAGCATAAAGTGAAGCACTTAAAATAGGATCCCTCAGCCCATTTCTTGAGCTTTTCCCAGGTCCTGCAGCCTGCACGTGTCGCTCTGGCAGCTGCAGAGCTTCTGGCAGCTCCAGAACCCGCTGGCATCAAACATCCCTCAGACCCTTCTCCCACCCCTTGGCACCCAGCTGTGTAGCACACACCCACAAGTCCCCTGCAGGATTTGGGATGTGCCCACACCAAGCACAATCCAGGCAGCTGCAGCGGCTGGGAAGAGCCTAAAGGAGCAGCCCCAGCACCGGGATCAGCCCAGCCCGTGCTGGAGCAGACAGAGCCCATGGCCAAAAACAGGAGCAACGGTCACACAAAGGCAACACCGGGGCCAACTTACTGCTGCTGGAGATGAACAGTGTATGGCTTCCCCTCGATCCTCAGAACATAGGACATTGTGTCCTTGTGCATGCAGAAAAGAAGAAAAAGAGAGAATTAGGAACACCTTTAGCTTTGGAAAACCACACTCCAAGGACAGCCACTTGTGGAGGGCCGGCGCTGGAGCTCCAGCGCTCCCTCGGGGAGCGGGTGCAGCCTTGGCTGCAGCTGTGCTGGCAGCACCAGTGCAGTGACCCGGGACAGCTGCCAGCCCATCTGTACCACCCCCCCCTGCAGCTGGAGAGCAGAGTCCCCTCTGCACCTCCCCAGGCTGACCGTGACTCCCCTGCCCACCAGAGCCCCCAGAAGGGACCTGCCTGCTGAGGTGCCATTGCTCCCATCGTGTTTGGAGGCAGCTGCATGGGGACCATGACCTGGGCCTGCACCAGCGAGCCTGGGGAGGAGGGGGAGACGCCCATGGGGTGCCAAGACCAGTCACAGCATTGTGAGGCAGCCCCACGGGCAGGCGGAACTGGGGGGGAACCAGTCTGGACTCACCCAGCAGCAGCAGCAGCCCTGGGCACAGCTCCATTCCTACCCACTAACGGCCTCAACTCACCCAGTAACGGTCTCACCCTCTCCGGTAACAGCCCCATCCCACCCAGCCAGCAACAGTCCCACCCGCCCCAGAAAGCAGAAGAGGCACTTTGTACAAAACCGGGACCTTTTATTGCTGTTTGCCTCTTACAAAGGGGGTTGGGAACAGCCCTTTCGTCAGCCCCCGACGGTACCGGAGCGACGCGCGGGGACGGCTCTGTGGAGCTTTGGAAACGCCCGTGGGACACAGGCGTGGCCTCTGCTCTCGCCCGCCCTGCCCGGGGACAGGGGTAACGTACACTTCAGGAAGAAAGTCAGTAGTCATCGTCAGTATTCAACACATGTAAAATTTAAGCTATTTCCTCTCCATAGTATTGCTTCTAAAAACCGCGTGTTCGCTGCCCTGCGCCACCGCCCCGCGAGGATCGCCAACGCCCACGCTGCAAGTATAAAAACTCTTATCTATTAAAAGGCACCATTTTCAGCACAGTTTTAGTTCACACATACAGCTTCAAATACAATTTCAGTACGACTCCCCTCTCGGATGACCTCAGGCCCTGGATTCCCTCCTCTTGTCCCCACCCTCCGGCCCGAGCCCGCTCCAGCGTGAGCGACTCCCACCGTCTGCCCTGCTGGGCTCAAAGCTGATTGTTACAGACAGCCTAAACTGAGTAGAACGTAACAAATATTAGGAAGTGATTATCTTGGAACAAAGGTAAGACCCCCACAAATACATCTGGTTGATATTCTATCTGATGTTTTATATATTTTAATACTGTTATAAATCTTAGTGTAAGTTTATGGGAAACCACAGGAGTTCAAGTATTATTGCAAATGCAAACACTATATATATATATTTATATGTATATACAGAGGAAAAGATGGGGTTTTTTGGCAATATTATGGGGGATTTTACAGATTGAGGCTGTACTTGGTGGCTAGCACAGTGAAAAAGCCAAGCACTCTTTTCAGTACTTTTTTTTTTTTAGCAGGTTTGTGCAACAGGTTCTAACCATGACCACCAGCATCCAGCTCCTGCCCTCGGCAGGGTCACCATGACCAGACCTCAGCCCCCCCTCCTTGGCAGCACAGCAAGCACTGCACTCTGCTCCTCAGGGACAGTTTACAGCCCAGTCCAGCCAGTGGTGCAGCACGGCTGGCAGCTGGTCCAACACAGCCGTGCCCAGAGGGGGCGAGGGGCAGGCAGAAGGGCTGCGGCCGTCAGCGGGCTCCTGTTTAAAGTGCTGGTCGAGGCAGACACAGTTTCTCCCTCTGGGGGCTCTGCAGGGATTGCTACTCAGTCCTTAGACCCAAATTAAAACCTAAGAGCAGCCTGTTTTTAAAAACCAAAATACGGCCATATCTTTTCGTACCTTCACTGCCCATTCATGGTATTAGTCGTAATTAGTACGGGACTCTTATTTAGCAATTCACAATGACTAATTTAAAATCATTAAACTTAGTGCCCATATAGCACAGCTTAGTGTCAGTCAGCATGAAAGTCAGAATCTAAGTGCATTATTACACATCAATAAACAGATATACATGCATAAACATGTTTACAATATACTGATCTTCCTCTGAAGAGTACACTGATACCTGATTTCACTTGTGCCACTACTGTGTAAATGGGTAACATTTTCCAGTCCATGCAAAATGATTTCAAGTTAATGGGCCAGATTTCCTCGTTTTGAAAGCAGCATGGGTTCCTTCAGCCCTTCGCTGGACGTTTAGACAGACGACACCAAATTGGACAATCTCCTTTTCAGGGCTCATTGCAGAAACGGGGACACCAGAAGTGACTCCCAGGCGCTGTCCTCTCACTGCAGGCTGCTCCACGTCCAGCCCCACGGCCCCGCTGCTGCAGCTGGCAAAGCCACAGGACCTGGACAGCTCTAAGAACAGCTGGATGTTTTCAGTTCCTGTAGCTTTGGTAGAGGTATTTAGTGTGAAGTCCGACATTCCTCGTTTCGCTCTCTCGGTTGCTGCACCCCAGGCTGCAGGAGGAAGGTGTTCCAGGACTGCCCAGGGCCACCACGTGAGGAGGAGAACTGCAGCTTCAGCTCTGCCTCGTGAGCAGGTCACAGAATCACAGAATGGAGGTGGTTGGAAAGGACCTCTGGAGATCATCTCGTCCCACCCCCTGCTCCAGCAGGTCACCCACAGCAGGGTGCCCAGGAAACATCCAGGCGGGTTTGGAATCTCTCCAGAGAAAGAGACTCCCCAACCTCTCTGGGCAGCCTGCTCCAGGCTCTGCCACCCTCAAAGTCAAGAAGTTCTTCCTCATGTTCAGATGGAACTTCCTGTGTTCTAATTTGTGCCCACTGCCCCTCCTCCTAGAGGTGAGGTCAGCTCACGAGGGCCCTAGAGAAGCCAAAAGCTATTTGGGAGGCAAAGGCGCCGGTCGAGAAGGAAAGTACTGTCCCTGAGGTAAACATTTCTGCTGTGGAGCAGGAGGTCCCTGAGGTGCACACTTCTGCTGCGGAGGTGGCGGTGGCCTACAGGGGGACAGAGAAGCCTTGGTCAGCCCAGGTGACTGCACTCCAAACACACACTCCTCTAACCTGGCACTGCTCCTGTGGCCACTGTGGCAACGCCTCAGCCAGCAATGCTGCTTCTCACAACCCCAGCTGCCACAAGATCCAAGGCTCATTTCGGACACACCATGGCCTGACTCTGCTTCCCACTGCCAGAAATCCTCAGGGAACCCCAGTTTGTTACACTCTGCTATTCCAAAAACAGTTTAAAGCCCCCCCACAGCTTGCCCACCAGCACAAGCTATTCTGAAGTAGTCCCTTCTGACACCTTGCACTTTCTGGATTCCCATGTTTTATGGCATAGACATCACATCTTAGAAACACAATTAAAAAGTAAAATGAAAAATAAAGGAAAACTTTCTGCTCAAATGTGATGAGAAATGATCTTGTGCTGGGCAATAACATTCACCAATCAGAAAAATGACAGATTTCTGAGTAATTTCTTTTTAAAGTGTGTATTTTGAGAGGCATTTCATTCACATGTATGCAGGGCTAATCCAGCCCCAGAAACACATTCTGAAACCTGTTAATCAAAATGTAGCTGTGACAGGGTGTAAAACAAATGCTGTGGGTAATGGCACTTCAGCTCCACAGCGCGAAATGAAAGAGAAACTTCTTTCAATAAAGGTCAGCCCTGCTTGCGTATGGCACGTGATGGAACACCCTAATGCTCACAGGGATGAAGGCAATGACAACATCCATTCATCAGCACAACTGCCAATAACTCCACCAACCTTGTCGGCAGCTTCTGTGCCTGTGGTGCCTGGTAGGGAGGAGATGGGTAGTAAGGCTGGTGGTAAGCCTGCTGGGGATGCTGGTTAACTGGGTATGATGGAACAGGATAGGTGTTTGGTTCCATATCCTGCAAAGAAAACAACAAGAATGTTCACAAATTTGCACTTAGGGAACTGAAATACTTGTTTCATCTGTTAAGTGACATTTAAGACCACTTGCAAACAAGCCTGGAAGTGTCAGAGTTCTACCGAGTATGAGAAACTCAGTAGCAAGAAGCAGCAGCAGTTTGACAAGTACTACATTAAAAAAAAATAAAACCCACTCCACACAGAAAGGCCGATCACAACAAGGGCCTCATTTGCTCTGCAGGTGTGCTTTGGTGAGTTACTGCACTCAGAGAGGTCTGCAGAGGAGTGGGGCTAGGGAGCTGGCAGGGTTTGCTTCCCCCCTTGGCTGGGGTGGGGGGTCCTGTGTAAGGGAAAGGGGTAGCAGAGCAGCTGAAATACTTGTCAAGCCAAGCACAGAGTGTAGAAAAGCCTGAACAGCAGGAAACTGTGGAGTTCCTCCAGCACCCCTTACGAAATAATTCTTCTCTTTGCCTCACAGCAAAGAAAACCCAATTTGAAGAAATGAAAAAATAAAGTAACTTTGGAGCTTATTAGGGCCAAAACCATACAAACTGCCCTCAGCTGTTACTTCAGAGTAACCACTAGGACATGGAGTAGGGAGAAGTGGCCATTCCTACCATGGGAAGAGCTCTGGGAGCATAAGGCATGCCGTGGGAAAAGCCGCGGGGGCGGAAGTCTCTCGGTTCGGGTTCTGTCCTAGGCGGTGGTGGCTGAGGTGACCTGGAAGCCATTGACAGACTGTGAGCAGACAAGGTGGACACTGTGACGAGGCAGCTGTTCAACACAAGCACTCCGAGCTCACCAGATGGGTTTATGCTGGTTTTGCACATGTCAAGAGTCAGGTAGATAATATTTGCCAGAAATCTAATGAACAACATAGCTCTCTTTCTGCTTAGGACTGTGACAGCTCCATGTTGCCACTTATAGCAATCATGGGACCCAAAAATATAAAACCTATCACCAACATGCAACAACAAACATAACAGCAGGGATTGACT
>NW_008629275.1:9478-25826 GCF_000691845.1 Merops nubicus
ATTAATTTCTTTCCTCTTGTTGCCCAGGGCAAACTACACACATCATTGGATGCAGGGGCCTTTGCCTGACATCTCGGGACTGGAACATCCTCCACACTTTGGCACTGGCCTGTGTAAACAAATGTCCATGGACTACTTCAAAAGGGCAGAGGAGAAGGTAAAAAAGAGACTGTACTCACGAATGGCAGCGTGACATTAATCTCCTGCAGCACCTCTTCAGCCTGTCTCTCTTTACAAATGCCAGGGCAGCAGCAATAAGAAGTGGGAGGACCAGGAAAAAAAACACCAGCAGCCCATCTCTCAGCGAGGTGTCTTTGATGGGGACAAAACAATGGAGAAGAAAAAAAGAAAGTATTACTTGTGCCATTGTAGCAGTGCCTATTTGGTAGGATTGGTTCTACAACTATTTTCCATTCTTCATAAAACAAAAACCTGAAGAATCTAGTATGACTGCAAGATATACGCCCAAACATTATTTTCTGATTATCTTTTCACAGGGATTGTCTGGTCACAGATGAAAGACCTGTACATGCAACAATACCCTGGGCTATAACAGCATATTGAATTACTGAATCAATACCTAATTCTTCTTTCACTACATTACTGTGAAGATACTTATGAGCTCAAGTGAAAGAGAAGAAAACAGAGCTTCTGCCCTTTGGTCTGATCCTAAATCTTCTCCTACCATTGCTTGTTCTAGGTAAAGAACTCAGGCTCTTAATCTTTACATTTTTATATACAGCAAATTTCTCCACTGCAGTCTGTACAGAAAAAGCCTCTCTCTTTTTTTGCCTGATGATTTGAGGCATTTCTCCAAGCTCCAGCACGATTCTCCAGTCTGTTATTACATCCACATAGTGTCTAGCTTCCCCAACCTCACACCATCTTATGAAAAACAGTCTTCAGCATCATTCTTGGAGTTCATAGGAAGGACTGCATCAAGCCCATATTTATGTACTCCACATGGGCATTGCCCAAGTCTTCTCCAAATTATAGCTTGGATTTGTTCCATATTCAGACCCAGTGAGAAACTTAAGTTTACAGTCTCTATCCATTTGCTTTCTCACATGCATGAATCCTGCTCCTCTGCCCCCAGGCAACACCTTCCCATTTTCCAGAGTCAAATACAGACACAGACAGCTTCCAAGTACAGATACATCACTCTGCCATATCAATCACTGACCAGTACCTCTCCTGGGGAAAAAAAACTACATAAAAAAACACTCACAAAATTCCCTCTCCAGCCCATCTTTTCCCTCCACAAAAAAAAAAAGTGAACCAAAGTCTGCCATCAGCAGTGTCACAAAGCCTCTGTACCTCCCTGTTTCTTTAGCATGTACCTCTCCTATACTGGAAGCTGTTTGGGGCAGGGACTACACTTGTATTTACTGCTGCAAGGCGTGCTGTCTGCACTCAAACATTACACATTAGGAGAAGAGTGACTTGTCAACGTGTGCTGCCCTTGCCCCCCTTGGCCAGATGTTAGCCCTGCCTGTGCTGCAGCTGCAGGGGCAGCTGCCCATCCCTGCCACCACTGCTGAGGGGCAGATTCACAGCCACGGATTTGAACCCACACCCTCAGCCAAATTTCATGTTTTGTTTGGACCTAAGAATGGAAGGGCTTCAGTTCCCAGCTTGGATAAAGAGAAACACAAGAGGATGAGGGTGGCAGAAGTCTCAACCAGCCCGATTTCTTTACAGGTCCCCAGCATCCCCAAAGAGAGAAGTGCAACACCTTGAGCCCTTAACTACACCTTGAAACCTTAACTAGAATAGTCTGCAAATGAAACCTGGTGAAGCAGCAACCACCAGCCCCTTCAGCCCCCCGAGGTCAGATGCTTCAGAGCCACTGGGGACCCAGCCCTCCAGCAGCAGGACGGGCCCCCAGCCCCAGGGCTGCCTCATGACTACTTGCCATTGTAGGGCGGGCCGCTGTCCACGCTGCCCCCGTAGCCTTTCGTGTCGCAGTGCGGAGGGGCCCATCCTGCTTCACAGTGACAGTTCCTGTTGTTGTTGCACACCTGCATTCAGGCAACACAGCCATCAGTCACATCTGTTGGTGACTGGTTTCCACGCATTCAAAGGTGGCACGTGCAGGAGGCAGGACCCTCTGTTCTGTCCCTTCCACAGCACTCAGCCTGGAGACCTTCACCCGGCACCTCCCACGGCAACTCTCAATACCCTTGGCCAGGCGCCCCAAGATTTCACATGACTGAGCAAGCACAGTGTTGCTCAGGATGAGCTTCCAAACATTCACTACCCCAGCTTCTTTTTACTTTTGTGGAGACGCAGAGTTTCAAATTACATTAGTAATACTGGAATTTGGAATAATTCTTGCCTGGCAAAAAAAATTAATATCTTAAGGGCTTATGTCAAAGATTTTTTTGATAGTTTTAGGTTCTCTTGCCCAGAGACATTTTATAGAGTTTTGTAGTCAAACTAAACAGAAAAACTAAGCTACTATCCACCATTTTAAAATTTACTCAATTTACATAGTCACAGTCCAATTTTTCCTGACTGTTAAAGGCATTTTCTCACACTACCAAAGGCAGCTTTTCATAGCAAAAACCCATCCTCAAGAACCCCACCAAAGTTTTTTTAATCACTGCATCTAGCATCATAATTACTTTATTCTATGTTAGTTATAGCCTTAAACAGAGAAGGGCAAAAGGCTTCCTAGTTGCAGAGAAGACTGGTATATAGACACTGTTGATGAAGCATAATTATACTGTACCTAGCTCAAACTGAGACTTTTGATTTAAAAAGTCCAGTTACATACTTGCACTGTCACCGGCTCTAAAAGTCTTGTGTTCTCATAACAAAGATGTCAGAGGACCTCACATCAATACTCCAGTTACACCAAAAGGTAGAGGTGTGGTGTTGATTTGGCTCCTGCTCTGCTCACCCCGTGCCCGTGGCACTGCCTCTCCACGTCGCAGTCGTAGTTCAGCACCGAGGCGCTCACGCACTGGAAGTGTCTGCAGATCTGGGGGTTGGGAGATGCACACAAAAGGAGCACGATGGCATTTCACTGACCCTGCCCTTCCTCCTCCTCCTCCCGCCCGCTCCACAGCGCGCAGCTCCAGGGCCACCCTGTGCTCTCTGGCCAGAGCTCCACGTGATAAACCCTGGCTCTGAGAAACCCCGCTGTCCTACAAAAGGCTTCTCAGCACGGGGTCTGAACTGTCACTGGAGTCTTCTGTCACCAGCCTGAATGTACAGGCATAGCAATTAAGCTGTGTGCAGTAAGGATGTGGAATGCATGTTCCTCTGCTGGGGCCAAGCTCCCAGGCCTTTTAGCTGAGTTGGATTTTAATTGACAGTTGCTTTGAAGGCGGCTGCATGCGGCTCGTTCTCCCGACTCACTGACAGAGCAAAGAATCCAGCTCTCCACACACAATTTCTTTTGCTTCATCTGTAAATGAAAGGCTGGCTACAATTCTTACACACATGCACCGTGGTACTCGGCAGTGTGGGGAACCAGCAGACTCGCTTGGTTCTGCACTAACTACAGGCATCAAAAAGTTAATGGCCATAAGTACTCATGAAACAATAGAGCTGAAAATTTTACACATATGAAAACCCTGAGTTATTACTCTATGAAATCACTGTTTAATTGTTAATTACCTTTCCAGTATCACACTTGGTGCCTTCATTCACCATTCCTGGGTCCGGGACATCAGAGCCTAGCTGGAAATCTACACCCCAGCACGTGGTGTCGTCTTTAATGGGAGTCAGGATAATGGCAGGCTTAATTCCAAACACAGGCATCGTTTTCACATTTTCACACTGCAGCTTCCCACACTTGGCATTCCTACAACATCAACACATCAGTACTGTAGTGACACTTGAATTTTTCCTGAGAAAAAGCCTACCACACATTTGATATGACCTTTTCTTTCTACAGGAAGATACTACTTGAAAGTAAAATTGAGGCAACTCACCAAACAAAATTGTGCTGGGGCTTATTTCAATAAATAAAATGCAGGAGCATGGATTTACCCTTTCTGTGAGCTGCTGGGCTCTTTACAGTAAAAAAAAAAAAACAGGACCATTTGCTACTTGTTTTTCTCTATGTGACCACTTTGGGGTACAAACACTCTAGATGGGAGATGTGGAACACACTCTTCTTACAGTGTATGAACATGTGACACAGCTCACTGCACACATGGCAAACTGAGCCCTAAAGCTTCAAACCCAGCTCTGGAGGAATTGCCTGAATGTTCAAACTCATTTCAGCTATTATGTGCAAGAGTTAAAGCCAGACAACCTACAGCAAGAGTCAACAAAACTTAAAGCCCCACACACAGGCAGGTTCAAGGGCTGACAACAGCTTCAGAGGCTGGGATTAAACATCTTTTCTGAGCTGTCTCACTGTGGCTCCAGAACGGTGCACACGCCAACACAGTCAGGTTATCCCATAACCTGTCCCTCTCCCCTGTGCACCTGCTAAAACATCCCAAACTAATGCTACTGGACCCACATAAGGATCCTCAGTGATGTGTTTAGGAAATTCTTGATGCTTCACTCACCAGCTGGAACATTTCTTGTAGTCATGCCCATGGAAACCACAGTTGCCAAATCTGTCACCCTTGGAATTCACTTCAATAAAACAAGTGCTGGGGGCTGCTTTGGCTTCTGCAAACAACAGCCCAGACAGAAGAACCGAGTTAAACAGGGACAGAAACATCTCATATCATCACATCTCCTCACCCAGAGCAACAATCCTGCTACACGTACTTTCCATGCAGCACAGAGAGCTTAAGAACTTGATCAAAACAATAAAGAGGTGAAAATGTCAGCATTGCAAGATTCCAAGTTTAAAAAGAGTGAAAGAAAAATAGCCATTTAACAGTGAGTCAATTACACCATTTGATACTTCCTTGTAACTTTTTACAGTCCTATATATGAGAAGCCCCACTGAAATAGGAATGATCTGTGCAAGAAAATTCCTACTTGAAAGCCCAGCACAGCATTAAATGTAACAAAGAAAGAATGTGTGAAGGCTAAGCCATGAGTACCACGACTTCAAATCCTCTGCCAAAGCCAGCTGGTCTTTGTTACAGGAAAACAAGTAAATATATTTCACATAAACTTAGCGTTTTCTCTTAGCTACATCTCCTAGGATCCTTGTAACACTGTGCTCTTCCTTACTGGAGCCAAAGATATCCTGGCACTGCGCATCGTAGTACTGGCAGACGCCGTTGTAGCAATAGGCTTGCTCGTTGTGGCAGGGGTGGCCGTTCTGAACGGTGAAGTCTGGCTGGCAGAACTGGGACGTGCCGTTGCAGTACTCGGGAAGGTCACACTCATTGCTGCTCGCCCGACACTCTGTTCCTCCAGGAAGGAGCTAAAAGAGAAACCAGAGGAGGAAACCGCATCAGAAAATAGAAACCTCGCAGAGAGACGAACTCTGCGCCTGATCCACAGCGTGCCCCAACCACAAGGGCACCGATCTGGAGCCCTGGGTGGGTGCTGTGCCCACGCAGGATGCTTCCTGCTCACAGAGGTGCTGGCTGGGCCAACTCTCTCCTCTCCTCAGGCGCTGAGGAGCTCTCCCAGAGGCTGCGTTGGAGTCTCTTACCCGGCAGTTCTTGCAGCAGTCGCCGTACGCGCACTCGGCCCCGGCTCGGAGTCTGCAGGTGCCCGGCTGGCAGCAGGGGTCACTTTCACACTCCTGACAACACAAGTGCCCTGAGCGTCAGGAAGTCACACCCACGGCCACACACGGTCCCTCCCTGGCCAGGGGCACGCGAGGCCACCCTGGCAGCTTCTGAAAAACACACGAGCTACAAACCTTTGGTGAGCCACAGTCACACTCCTCCCCGGCATCTACCAGCTTGTTCCCACAGTACGGGATGCTGTAGGTTTCATCAGGCCTGGGAACGTTGAGCAGGCAGCTTCCACCTTTGTTGAGAGTCAGCTTCTCAAAGTCCTCTGCACTGCAGCTGCTGAAGTTCCTCGATCCCCTGCAACAGAGAACACCAGCTCGTCTTTACACTACGCCAACCCACAAGCATTCCCTCAGCTCACAGAGCGAGGTTTCACCACGAGCTGCAAGTGTGATGCAACTCTTTGCAAGAGTACTTGGAAGATGAAAGCAGCCTGCAAGAACTAAGTGCATGGGTGGGGAGATTTTCCCCTTGGAAAACGTGTTCCCTTTCGCTGGTTACTCACGAGGCTCCAGAGTTCATAATGCAGCTGCTGGCTCCGCAGTGACAGACGCGCTCATCGTCGTGGTTCATCCCCAGGTTGTGCCCCAGTTCATGAGCCATGATCGAAGCAAACATCTGGATACTGATCCTCCCAAACTGCACAAGAGCAAAACAGAAGAAAATCAGTGGATGGCTTATATTGAGAAAGTTGGTGTTTACTTGTATGCCAAAAAGACACTTCTGCCATTGTAGCTCTGCATTAATAAGATTCTCAGACCAACTGTGTCTGCTTTCCAACCAAGCACATGACACTTGCTTAGCAATACTATTTGGGACACTACCTAACAACCTCTACTTTCCAGTGCAGCTGCAACATTAAACCAGAGTTCTCCACACCACAACAAATCTGCTTAAATATGCAAACTTCAGTTCCAGTACTTCTGTCACTAGTCCAAGAAAACAAGATTGCTGGGACTGCCAGTTACCCAAGATCAGCAATCTGGTTCATTAACGCTCTGTGCACTCACACAATGAGGGCTGTCAACCAGCACTGCTCTAGGAGTTCACGACTGGGCAGGTCAAGCAGCCACCAGAGGACGTATTTGAGAACATCCACAGCTCTCACCTATTTTTAAGGCAGGGGTGCTTAAAATGTGAGCGAAGAAATCCTGTCCTTTTTTCATGGGTGCTTCACATTGAGAAGAGGGGAGGCTGAACAGAGGATACAGAAGACTATAGAAAAGCTGTGATCCAGATACCATGGAAGGGCCAGAAGTGACTAGACACCACATAAAAACCTCCACTAAGCCACTTCAGCTTTGTTATTAATGATTCTGCATTTCCAGGAAGATTTCAGGAGTGCAAACCTCTTATCCTGATCACATTCACAGTATCACTGAAGATATCTCACCACGTTAATGCCTCCTGCATGGCTCTTGGAGCACACGGTTCCAACATAGGCCATCCCAGCTGTGCCACCAAACCCCTTCTTCCTGCAGTCAGGGGGAGAAAGGAAATGCCATCATCTGATGGTACCAACACAGGGCACTGCCAACAGCACAGCCCACCCGCACAGCCACAACACCCCACTGCTGCCCAGGCCACAAACACTCTTCCAGCACCCCAATGCTACCAAAGGAGCACTGCAAGGACCTCTGGGTACAGACATGCCAGTTCAGCTTCATCTTTCTGTTCATGGTTCTTTCATTCTTTTAGACTAAGACCAGAATTTGTAGAGAAGGTCAGCCTATTCTGCATCTTTCCTCTAACTTTGAAGAACTAAATGATCCACCCTTAAAATAAAGTTTTATTTGGCTGTTAGCTGCCTTTGTACTATCACCAAACTCCACAGATTTCTTTCCTTGTCAACTTTCTCCTCATTACTGTCTTATTTTGTTTCTGTGCAGTTCTTAAAGCTTAAGTGCAACAGCACAATGCAGAAAGGAGTACCTGAACAGAAGCTTTACACAGTACAAAATACAACATTGCAGGACATGTGGGACAAAAAACAATTATTATTTATTGATATACCTGTCAGAGAGGACACTGAGTTCAAGGACCACAGAAACCTTCTTAAAAACGCTTAAGTTGACTTGGAATGTTTTCCCAAGTACATAAACCACAGCAGATAGCACTGAGGTCTCTGCTGAAATACGGCGGCTGCATTTGACACCAGGGCACAGCTGAGCAGACAGGAATAGAATAAGCTTCTTAAAGAGTCAAAGGGAGGGAACCACAACTCACAGAACAAACTGGGCACTGTCGTGTCTCCGGCGCAAAACAAGATTCTTCTCTCGCCACTGTACAAAGTTTGCCAGCACATCACCAGCACCTCCATCTGTGCTAATTATGTTCTCATGCTTCCAAATCTCCAGGCCAACCAGCACAATGCGGATGTTCAACATGATGTACATCTGGGGAGGAAATAAAGGGAGAATATTTCTGAAGACCTTCAGATAAGAATAAGTGGTTGAGTGTTACGCATCTTACTGCAAGAACCTACTTTTGCTGTTTGGGTTTGTTGTTGGCAGTTTCTTTTTTAAAGGTCAGTACACAATTCAAATCACCAGAATGCATTTTCCCTGTGGTTCAGGCTTTTATTAGCTACATGATCAATAAGAAAATCCAAACCAGAAAAATCTCAGTCCTGACAAATAGCATTGTCTGAAAGAGTCGAGTGGAGAGACGTGTTTTTTCCTCTAACCTTGGCAAATACTTAACAGTACAACAGTTGCTACAATCTGTCCTGTCTCTCACTGCACATAGCACAGGTTTGAAAAGTTTCCTAAATTCATTCTCAAGTATGATGATTGCAGATTAATTTAGAGGTGGAAAAGCTTTCATAGCAGCACGCTCACTGAAGCCCACTGTCAATACATCTGCCATTGCTCTGCAGCCCTGCCCCTCTGGCACTCCTTCAGCACAATGCTCAGGGGCAACCCCAAGGTCTCTCAGTCAGCAACACGGTGGCCAAGGAACAGATTTAGCTGCTGGCTTGATAAAAACCTTTATTTCAGCCTCACCCAAGTGGTAACAGCACAGACTGAGGTGAAGTTTGCACCAGGGATCAGAGCTGCAGGGTGCTGCACACAGTATCATTCCCACTTACAGGTGTAGCATCAACTTACACTGTCAAGGAAGTTTGCCAGCTGCACCATGTGCTCTCTTACTTCTGTTTCACTCTTCCCAAAGTCTTCAAACTGCAAGAAAAAGAAACTTAGTCATGAAGAGATAAAGACAAGAGTTAGAAAAAGGAACAAAACATTTTAAGATTAATAATATGAAAAACATTTTCTCCTGGCTCCAAACCTCCTGTCGAGGAGATGCTAACCAAGAGAGCAGCACCTTCACTGCTGCTCAGTATTCCAGAGCAAACAGCCAAGGCAGGTTTGCCATGTGTTTTCCTTGCATTATTAGACTCCTTGCTGACAGAAACTCCTCATGTCTGATGGTGTACTCTTTTCCTGAAGAGTACTTCATAGAACATGTTTATTCAGATTTAGGTTAGCATATTTGCCCAACCTTGGCAAGGCAAACACACAATCCCTACCTTTTCTTTGTCCACAACAATGAACAGCTCCACGTATCTCGTTTGGTGTAAGACTGCTCGCTTTCTCTGTGGAAAAAGTTTTACACAATTTCAATCTTATTAATTCAAGTGTAAACAAAAAATAAACCCATGATACTGTTCTGTTTCACTTGATACAAGACACACCCAGAGCACACTGTGCCAAGACAAAGACAAGCCAAAACCCTGAGGTGTAATCCAATGCAAGGACAACTTCTCTGTAAGCGTTTTACACTAAAATATAGCTGCACAAAGATTTCCTGTGTCTCAAAGGCTCAGGACAGTTTTACCTCTCACACAGGTCTCTTTGGAAAGCCAGCATACACTTCCATAAAGAAACATAAAGGTACTAACAAGCAAACACCAGCAACCTCCAAGTGAAACAATGTTTTTCATGCTCCTACTCTTACTGCAAGCTTGTTCCTGTATAGCCAGCCCTCAAACAGCCCAGGGAACCTTCACATCCAGATGTTATTTTGATGGTTAGGACAACAGAATAAACACAATACTCTCCTAGCTTCTGATGCAATAATTTGTTGATGAGCCTCTCCAGTGTTAAAAGCCCCCAAAAGCTCTGCCCATGACTTGGCATAACTTGCCACTTGACTCTTGCTGCTGTGTGCAGAAGGAAATTGCAACTGCTTTGTGGAAGCAACTGAGTTTTTCAGCAGTGTAGAAAGCCCTCTGAATCCGAAACCTTCAGGTATGTGTTAAACCCCAGGAAATCTGATAAGCTGCTTCCATATTCTTAGCTGAACACTCACAAAACACATCATAGGGGACTGTGGAGAAAACAGTGGAGTACTTACTCGCAGCAACTGAGTCATACTGGGATGGTGATTTTCCTCTGTATGTTCCCTTTCATGGTCTTCAGTGGTTACTCCACACATCGTGGGCTCTTTCTTCACATTATCCAATCGATATAAAATGTGTTTAGAGCCAGAAGAGGAATCCATGGGCTCAATTCCATAGGTGATGTTCCCTATTGTCACCAAACCCCTAAAATACAGTAGTGTGTGACAAATTTTTGCACTGAGTACAGAAGATATTTACCCAGATTTTTACAGTAAAACAAAGGAACAATTATTCTTCTACAACTAAAAGCATGTCTCTCTCTCAGTCCTTGCAAGGCAGAATGCTTCGTTTGAAGGCTGACAGCAGCCTTTCACTGGGCAGGGGCTTCACAAACACAGCTAATTAAACGTTTCTCTAAGAGCCTGCAGCACCCAAGAAATGAAGTCACATCCCTTAGACAGAAATGCTTTAGTTCAATTACCATGGCCACTTCAGTGTCTTACATGGCTCTGCAAACACTCAACATGCTCAAAGATACTGATATTTGCCCAAAGCAGAAAAAAATTCCAATCAAATTTCAAGTACATAAGCTTTAGGGCCAGTTTTGTAAAGTTTGCAGACTAGAGGCCATTTTTTCACTATGTACAGTTTTTTTGTAGTGGCCATCGATGCAATTTATAAAATAAGCTAAAGCTTGTGTCAAAAACTGATTTATTGACTCTGATAAGAAACCAACTTATTTAATAGCATTTCAAATACCTATCACCTATGTGAATAGAAGATACCACAAAAAGACTGCACAAAGGCACACACCACTGCAGCTTGGCCCCAACAATAAATCCCTGCCCAGATGAGCAGTAGTTAAAAACAGAGCAAGAATTCTGTTTCAGGTTCAGCAAGCCACAACACTCACGTGCCAAGGGGGACACAAAAGACAAGCTGTGCTACCTGAGCCCCGAGCAAGTGCTGACAGCAACCACGGAATCCAGGCTCCCCTCCACGTGCCCCTGGTAATGGCAGTGATCCTACAGGGAAGACAAGGGCAGGTCACAGACGTGTTGGGTGTGTGTCTGTGTGCCCAGTGGGACCCCGACCCACTGCTGTGCCTGCCACTCCAGCAGCACTTACCATTTAACAACCACAGAATCGTTTGGGTTGAAAGAAACACTTAAGATTACCAAGTACAACCACCTCCCCTCAGCCTCCTTTTCTCCAGGCTGAACAACCCCAGGTCTCCCAGCCTCTCCTCACAAGACTTGTTCTCCAGACCTCTCACCAGCTTCACTGTCCTTCTCTAGACATAATGTGCTTTAAGCTACAATTTACTGCTTCTTTTATCTACAGTCTATAACTTCAAACATGGCTCTAGCACTACCACAATAAAACAGCATTTCCTTTTACATCTCAAAATTTCCTTGCCTGCCTTACTGCCACAAGGACTTCTATATATGAAGTCAATCAAGATGTCAGGAGCACAGGACCCCAGCTGGATCCCCACCCCCATACCCTGTGAAGCAGATGTGGATCACAGCCCGACGGGGTCAGCAGTTCATCACACACTTCAGTTTAACATCCTGCTTTCCCACTGAGTCAGCCCACCTGCAGCTGGGTTCAGAGCTGGCACTGCCAACACGTCACCACTTCAGGCGAGCGGGGCTCAGAACCATCATCTAGCAACTGGATTGCTTAACTTGACCGTAAGCCATCCTGCTCTGACTTCTGTCCTCCACCCTGCCTCAAGTATTTCAAGATCAGCCCCTCCCTACCAATCTGGGCCAAATCACCACTCAGTCTTCTAGAAGACGGCCGTGCAGTGTTTGACTGCAGGTGACCCCTCTCAGCAAGGGGGTGCCAACCCCTGCTGTCCCCCAAGGCGCCGCCGCTGTTCGGCTGCACAGCACATTCCTCATCAGCCCTGATGAGACAGAATTCTTCCCTTCTGTCCTCTGTCTATACACATTTTGGAAACTAGACAAGGGGTAGTATGGGACAAAGACACTATCTGCTCTGGCAAGTGCATTTTTGAATGTTATTATAGGGTCAGGCAGATTATGTCTCCTGTTGCTTCAGCACTGAAGGCAGAAAGCACCGAAGGCACTTGCTGATGCTCCAGGGACTCTGTGACTTCCACGACCTCAGGCAGAAAAAGCACTTTTCCTCTTAGTCAATCACTTTTAACTAGGAAATAAATACTTGGTTGACTCAGGTGCTCTATTTTCAAAAACAAGACCCTGTGAATCATGTATGACTAACGCTTCTTTTTCAAAGGAATAATTTTGATACATTAAAGGAGTGAAGCCATTAGGAACACTCTAATGCTTTTTGTATTACACAAGCTCCTTTTTATTCTTATTCTACTGAAGCAATTAAATCCTCAAAGGCAACCTACCAGGCAGCCTGTTTGTACAGAAACAGAGCTGCAGCTGCTTCTTCAGTGGAGTAACTCCAATGCTACACAGAAAACATCCTCTCAGAGGTCCTCCAGACTTATCTTGTCCATCCCTTACAGCAGTTCAGAAATTTCTGGACTAATGGATAGTTGTCAACCCTCAAAAATTCTTACAAGTCACTAACAGCCTTGCACAGTGCTCTATGACAAGGACAGCACTGCTCAGGGAACGAGATACCCAACAGCTGAGACACCACATCCTTTCTAGGGAAGAGCAGCTTTTAATTCAACAGCAATCACCTCCACATAAGAAAATAAAGTCTATGACAAGCTCCAGGTTAGAGCCTCACCCAAAATCAAGGCTTCTCTCCAGAAAGACTGCAGTCTGTGTGTGGGGTTAAAAGGTGGCCCAGAGAAAAACACAACTATCATTTCATAGCACATGACTCCCTCATCCTGTCGATGCTCACGGGGTCAAGTCACCTTCAGTAATGTTATAAAAAGAAAGAAATCCTACCTGGACATCAGGATATTCAGATTGCAACTTCCCCTCCTTGGTATAGGTATAAACTGTGAAATCTTTGGGCAGCAGTTCTCTGTATGGAAAGGGGAGAAGGAACAAGAGGAATTTAGTGAAAATTACTGTTACACTATAGCAGGGCAGCAAGAGGATCCTAATACAGTGTCACAAATGCATAAATGGAAATTAAATAACAAAACATTCAAAAGGAAAAAAAAACCAAGACTAACAAAGCAATTGTGCATTTCCCCAGCAAAATCCAAGGTATCAGACCAGCAGAACCATTAATGAAATCAAACTAACCACCTCACCATGGATAAGTAAAACATCATCCCCATTACATTGTGTCAAAAGCTTATTTTTATGCAGAATACCAATAAAAAAAACCCAGCACTCATCCTGCTGTATGTGACTTCCCATTTTTTGGAAGGAAGTGCACTGGGAAAGTCTCCCACGACTTGGGCTGCTGACCATACTGTACATCCCCTGATGCAGCAGAGCCAATTCCCATCTTTCAGAGGGTCAGGGGCTTGGCAAGTGGCAGCTGGAGATCCTCAGGGGCTTCTACATTTAAATAGCTCTGTCTCTTGTCTACTGTGAGGTCAGTTTTAAGAAGCAATAGCTTGATAAATGATAACTTGCTGCTGCTGCAAGTAGCCCTTTAAAGATTAAACTGAAGGCAGACAACATCTATATTTTAAGTTATGGGTGTTAAGGCCTTGGATATGAAGCCAGTTTCCTCATTTATTAGTGTTCTGGTGCTACTGAGACAAGAAAAAAAAAGCCCTGAAACAATAAACAAAACCCAGACAAAAGTGAAAACATTTACTTTGAAATATAGTTCAGTTTGTTTATTTTTAGATGTGAATGGAAGGAGTTATTTCAGCGATTCCCCAGATCCCCTCTGAGCAAACTACTGCTTCCTCCACTGAACAGGATTACCAGGGTTGCAAGAGGTCAACAAAATCTTTGGCTGATAGCCAACACCATGTGACTCCATCCATCCACATCCTTCTCTGAAGATTTTGCAGAGCCAGCAAGTAACCACACTTCTCACAAAGAACCTCAAGAACCAGAACTCTCACACTACCTCCCAGCTTCTTATTTAGACACAATAGACAGAATTTAATAATCTAAAAGAAATTCATCACTTACTTGTTCTTTTCTAGATGAATTGTATATTCTTTTCCCTCTATCTCAATAGCATATGACACCTGGTCCTGAATATAAAAAAGTTACACTTTACATTAGTGAATAAAACATTATTTGAAATCAACAGAAGTTGGGCAGTAAACTGCCTCTGCAGCTCTGTCACTGCTACGACTACAGCACTCCAAGCTCTGCTGCCACCTGCCCTGCCTGGGGCCCAGCCTGTGCTGCTGCATTCCTCACACACAGCTGTACTCACTGCACAGGCAGCCGACAGCAACCAAATTTACACCATCTCCTGGCCTGATGCAGAACTCTAGCTGAGCTGCAGCTCCCACCCCACCTCCTGTGGCTACCCCAGTGCTGGTTGGGGGAGTGGGTGCTCCTTGTGCCCCCAGCTGACTTCACCGAGCCCACGAGACTCGGCAACAAGATGCTGACCATGAGGATTTGCTCTGGTTCCCCACCATCCAGCAGATGAATGGCTGCTATGTCCACATGTGGAAGCCTCCAGAGGTTGAGCTAATAAACTTCCCTTCTTCAGCCTTGCTGGCTGCTCCAGACCAGGAATAACCGTGTGTGGGTGAGCCTGAAACCTACTTTATAACTGTCCCTGCCTCTGGACCCTGGCACCCCTTCCCAAGTGACTGGGGAAGAGCCACACGAAGGAAGCTGTTTCAGAATAGCTTTGTGGTTTTCTTATTCCTTGTTTCTAAGACTTCCTTAGAGAAACTTAGTTACAGCTGGAAAAGGACAATACAGTTTTGTTGCTGAGCACTGCCAGTGAGCCAGCACCTCTGCAGCCCTGCATCAGCCAAGTGCCACACGAGCAACCAGGGTGCCTAAAATCCAGGTGGGTAAGTTGAGTTGGCTGAGCACGGCACTGAACATCCCAGCAGGGCCACTAGCCAACGGCTGTGATAAACTGCAAGGCTTTTCTGTTCTCATTAAATTCTGCCAGTGTTTGAAAGATCTGTGACTAAACCCAGTTGGTCTAGTCCAAACACTCTGAAGCGTGTGGTCGTTAGTGACGTGGCTACAGCAGAATAATACAGCCTGGAAAGTACCACCAGAGGGTGTTTAATCCGACCCCCTGCTCAAAGCAGGGCCAGCTACAGAGTTGGCCCAGGCTGCCCGGGGCCTCCTCCAGTCAGTTTTTGAGCATCTCCCATGACAATGATTCCATCACCTCTCTAACACTAACCCCAGTGCTCAACCACCCTCATCATTCAACTCTTACACCCAGATCAAAATCCACTGCAGCAACTTGTAACCTCTGGAGCATGTAGGTATTTTCCAGCCCTCAGCTGAAGGCCACACCAGATACAAGACCTTTGTAAGGATGGAGGCTTGTTTGCTGAGAGATGAGCCTCATAGTGCTTTGTGAGAATTCCAGGTCAGTTTTGGGTGGACTTATTAAGAAGCAGATACTAAACTGAAGGCTTTTTTAACATTGCCCAGTACCTGTATTGAGGAAACATTGGAAGCCTGTCGCCGTTCTCTTCCTAACCTCTGTGGGATTACAACTTCATAGGAAGACAACAGAGAAACCTGCTGGAAACCTAGAAAGCAGAACAGAAACACTGGCTAAAGACACAAAGCTATCAGAAGGATAAAGAATAAGGAAGAAAATGCTACTTCAGGAAGAGCTCTTTCAGTAGGAAGGAGGCAGCCTGTGATTCCAGTTTAGGCCTCCAGCTTATCACTGGGCTGCTCAGGGCAGGTCTGCAGCACTGCATGGGGCAGATCCCTCTGCCACTGGGCTGGCATGTTTCTTATCACATACTTAAAAGCTCTACTTTTAAGGGACAACACGGTGCCATGTTGCCAAGGCACCACATGCATTTAGAGAGCTGTAACACAAACAGAAAAAGTCAGAGGCCCTGATGCACCCAGGAGAGCACAGAGCAAACCTCAGAGCAAAGCACACTTAGATTGCCTTGGAAAAGGCCAGAGAAAGCAACAGCACGCAGCAGAGAAGACACCAAACTTTCCAGGAGGTTTCAGACAGATGCTTGTAAGACAGTAACTGGAAGGAGACGCTGTCAACCTCAGGCCCCCCACCCGTCACCAGCAGGATGAAGGCACTGCACCAAGCAGGTCAGCACAGGACTCTGAAGGACACGCTGCAGACCGAGTCACACGCAGGTGTCCTGTGCTGCAAAGCTGGGGACCCTCCCCAGCACGGCCACGCAGCCCCCCCAGAGCAGCTCCCGGGGGCTCCAGCAGATCCTGCACTCCCCAGCAGCAGAGCCCAGCCGAGCTCAGCCCCA
>NW_008629275.1:25883-26141 GCF_000691845.1 Merops nubicus
GCTCTTCAGGACCTCATAAAAACAAGTGAGCTGAAACAAATGCCTGCAACAAAGCAGCCTTTGGCAGACCACTTTATAAACGATTTGCATGTGCAACATCAGACAGATCCTCTGAACCAAACAAAAGTCTACAGTCCAAGTTTCCTTGATGAGGCATCGGGTTTTGCCAGTAACTGTTCTCCATCGACTGTGTAAACAATAAATTGCACATGGACAACACTTTTCCCATCAGCAGCCGCTGTGCCTGGGTCCCGAGCT
>NW_008629275.1:26219-26752 GCF_000691845.1 Merops nubicus
GCCACGGTTCCACAAACTCACAGCAATGGAATTGGTGAGCTCAGAGGAGCCCGAGCTCCCCGACCCAAAGGCAGGGGGAAGGGAACAGTCACCCTTGTCACGGTGTGTCTCCAGGAAGAATCCCCAAAGCAGGGGGGTGGTCAGGGGGTGTGTAGTTTCTGAGATACTCCAAAAACTCTGAGGGCAGGATTAAGATACTGCATTCACTAAAACCCACCTGGACTCACACTGCAGCTCCAAAGGAAGCTGTGGCCTTGAAGCTGTGTGCTCAAAACCTCCACAGGAGTCCTGCTCCAGTGATGGGAAAGGGGCAAGAGCCCCCATGCAGGCATTCCATGCCAGGGGGTCCCCAAAGCACCCCCGAGCCAGCGCTGCCCACCTGTAGTGACATCTGTAGCCTCTCCTCCCATTGACAGCACAAGCTGCCATGACCTCAACACCACAAACATCACCTTGGGTCAGCATTTCAAACTGGCATCCCGGGAACCCACTGTCCAAGGGAAAAAAGCACGTCTGTTCTTGCACTCTTTCCA
>NW_008629275.1:26783-32699 GCF_000691845.1 Merops nubicus
GCAGCTGGATTGCTTTCAGCTTCTCCCGTTACAGCACGTGTGTAGATCCGTGTGCAGATCTCTGCTGCAGCACAGTGATTTGTAACCAGGATCTCTGACACAAGCACAGGCAGAGCCTGTGGGTCGTTTCACAAGAAACGACACTGTACACATACTGCAGCCCAAGCTTCATTAATTGCAGCCACTGTTGGAAAAAACACAGAAACTTCCTGAAATAGCCCTTATGTTCACAGGCTACAGAAAGTACAGTGCCAATGCCTCCCTGGCTCAAGAACAGGAGAGGGAAGGGCTGCTTCCTCCCCGGGGGTGAGCCACCACACACACACTCTCCAGTAAATCACCTCTCCACGTTGGTCATTGCCAGCCACACACTTCGCCCGTATCCGGTGCTGAGCTCCTGCCTGTCGCTGCTCTGCACTTGCTGCTTCCCCCCAGGGCCCCAGAGTGCCTTTATCAGGGGGAGCTTGGACACTGACGCTCAGATGGAGTTGTGGAGACTCTCAGGACATACGGTGCTGACCCAGCAGGGACAGTCCACATTAGCAGTGCTTGGAGAGCACCGTGCCTCCCCACAGGCAGCCTGGCACCAGAACGCAGCGGGGTGAATCATCACACGAGGCCAGCAAAGCTGGGAGGGATTTCTGGGAAGAAGTTTCCTCAGAGAAGCGGCACTAAAAGAACCATTTTCAGCTCTCTGAATCCTCCTACAGCTCTCGCCCCACCTGCTCCTCTCCTTCCACCCCTTCACTACCCCCAGTTCAGGAGGTGATCTCAGGTGCAAGGTGTTATTCCTCCCTTCACTGCAGACACCACCACCAGAGGAGCAGGGTGTGCTTGGATTAACAAAGCACCGTTGTGTCATACCCACATTTTGGTGGGGATCACATTAACAATGAGCCCACTGATGTACAGAGGAGTTTGGGCTTGGTTTGTGGGGTACTCACCAGGACAGAGCAGCTCCGTGGTGGCCATGAGTGCAGCAGAGCCCAGCACCGGCCCCGCCGGGACACGAGCGCCCGTCCGACGGCCACGGCCCCAGCCCTGGCTTTGTAACGAGCCCACCCCCATGCCCAGTGCCCCACGCAGCGTTCCAGGCATCACTAGCAACCCTCAAAGAGGGCACAGGACCAGGTATCAAAATCCAACCTAAGGGACAAGCGTGATGAAGCAGAAATCACAACACGCAACAACCCTGCTCCTAAATCTTCCTCCTACTTCCAAAGGCTGCTCCTGGGGCACAAGCCTTTTTCCTGCAGAGCAACTCAAATCTTGAGAGGCACATCCTTCAATCAAGTAGCACGTTGGCCACCTCAAATCCCAGTCAGCACCCAATGCTCCTTCCAGTGACTGACACATTCAGACCTAATCTCAAACAAGGACAAAAAAACCCACTACTGAGTCTGACCTAATTAGCAGAAGGCAAAATTCTAGCAAGGACATGGCCACCTGCAGCTCTCGCAGCAGTCCAGACAAATGTTGGCTTCCAGTACGTTGTGAAACCATTATCAGCTATCTTCCTGCAGCCACGTCGGTGTGAAGATGCTCCCTCCAGTCAAGACTGCTCCTGGCCACGAGAGTTCATCCATGCACTTCGGTACGAAGTGTGGTTTAATTCACAGCAATTAAAGACAGGCAGAAGTGACAGCAAAACCCTCCCCAGACACTCAGCTGTTTTCCATGCAAATTTGAAGATGCCGTTTCCCTAATTCTTGTAGCTTTTTCTCCTCTCCCTTTTGAGAGACTTCACTGCAATATAACAACTATGGTTCTCAAGTAGTTAGCAATACATTTTTCTGTGGCTTGCAGGCAACCTCAGGTGCTTCCTGCCCGTGGCCAAGGCTGCTCTCCAAGCCACACTGTCACCACGAACATGCTCCTCAGCCTTCATTCCCGGGTGTCACGCTGGCTGAGGCTGTATTGCCAAGGAGAAAAAAAACAACTGCATCCGCTATATTTATCTCGTCTCATTAAAGACTGCCTTTAATTACCACACATTAGAGGCAACCAGGAAGATGTGAATCACCTTCCCCTCCCTGCCCCACTCCACAAAAGCTCCGCAGGACGTGTCCCAGCCGCCCCGCTCTGCCCAGGCACGGGCTCCTGTCCCCTCCCCGACAGGCACGGGCCACGTCCAGGGGTCACACTGCACCTCCTGTCTCCACAGAGCTCGGCACGCCTGGCTCCCTTACAGAGACAGCACGGGGCTGCAGCCACCACGCTGAACAGGCCACCCCAGCCCTCTGTTTGTTTCAGGCGATTAGCCGAGCGCAGGCCTGATCAAAAGACATGCATAGCTAAAGCATTAAACACACAGCCTCGTTACACTAACCACTGTTATCACCAATTACAATTAACAGAGGTCAGCTCCACCACTCATGCCACACTTAGGCAGCCAGCTGCTCGCTGGAAGTGCCAAAGACTTTCTGCATCCATCCAGCCCATCCCTGGGCCCACACACAGTATCTCCAGCAGGCATCCACGAGCACTTCACTCCCCTTCTGCCTGGCTGCAAATCCACAGATGATCAAAACGTGCTGTCACATTCCCCTCCCTCTTCCTTCAACCAAGTAACAGCCAACCTTCAGCATTTCCTCCTGGACTCTACTTCATGATCCCTGACCATTCACTGGCTCTACTCTGCAGTCAGACTCTACGGATCCTGAAAAAGGATCCAGACCAGGACACCAGTCCAGGGAGGCCTCACGGGTACGAGGCTCACACGCTTTGTGCACTCATGTATCTCCACAGGTTAATCTTTCCCCCATGACAGACCACATGGCTGATTCACTTGTCATTTCACCTACTCTAACACTCATTTCCTGTCCTGACAAAACACACCTGTGCTTTATTTCTCACCCTCTTGAGCACCTACCTGCGAAGACAATTATTTCTACCTCAGCATAACACCTCGTGCCCATCCTTTCAAACCTGCATCTTTGTGCCAGATATTTCTCTCACTATTGTCTTGGTAACCCTTTCTTCAAGGGGCCTGGATCCTGTCTGACTGGAAAGGTATCAACTGCAAACTCAACGTGCACTCTGTCCCATTTTCAAAATCAGGAAGGACGTGGCCAAACAGTATCCGAGGAGAAACATCTGTGAACCACTTACACGTGTCCCCACAGGATCAGTGTAACCCTGAAGAAGCAATCGGTGGTATTTCTTCAATTACATTCTAAGATTACACACTAGGAAAAGCATTTTGAGGTGCAATCGATGTTTCCACCTCTTTACATTACTGCAAACAAAAATATCCTTCACTTTCGCTATGTAAATGTTACCCAAGTCCACTTACAAATATTTAGAGATTTATACAAAACACTGAGCTAACAAATCATCTGCTAAAAATAGGAACATTCCTATGAAGCCAGCAGCCTCTGTTCCTCCCCTACCTCAAAGGCCAAGGAGTGCCCTCCTGGTGCTCCACCTCCAAAGCACCCAGCACCATCTGGCCAGCTGTTCTTCCACAAGATGCTCCTCCTTGCGACTTTTCCTTCCACCTCCTCCCTCCCTAAATCTTCAGCCCAAGCATGGTACAAGAAGACCCAGTGCCTTTTTAGAAGGTAGGAAAAGATGACCAACTATCATGGCAAGAGATGAAAGTTCATCTACTTGACTTATTGCTCACCTGGAATATTTGTTTAACACCAAACCTGGCAAGAGCAGTTAATGTAATCTCTCACAGTAGCTTACCGGGGGTGTTAATGAGGATATTGAGCTCTTCTACAGCAGTATGTCCCAGAAAATTCTTGCCTCCCCCTTGCTGAAATCCTGACCTATGCTGTAAGTGTTTCCTGTCTAGACTCGCTGACTATTCCTTCTGCTGTTTCTCCAGCCATGCTGACTTGTCTGCAAGACAGCAGCCACTCCTGTTCCACTAAAACGACTATCGCTCTCCTCTGCTACTGCCACAACATCCCCTCCAAGCCAGAACCTTCTGACAGGCAGAACAGAGCAGAGCCACACTATCCCCTGGTGCAAGGCCACTACTGCCACCAGGACAGCCCCCCTCGGGGGTCTCTGCCCTCACACCCCTGCCTGTGCAGAGGGGCCCACTGGCCTCCCCCACATCCTGCAGCTGCAGAGCTGTCCGCTCCGTGGGAACGATGCTCTGTGGAGACACTGCTGTCTTTAAATCCAGCCTCCAAAGGAAACCATGCAACACAACTTCAATCCCAGAACTCGGCTGAGTTGAGCAAAGAAGCTTTTCTTTATTAGCTTGAGAAATGAGAATGATCAAGACATGCAGAAACTACAGAGCCATCTTTAAAGCTCCCTTTTTCTGAAAAAGCATTACGAGAGGCAACATCAGCTACACTAAAATCTCTTTCCTCTGTCCTTTGCATGGAGGAAATAGCCACAAAACCCCTCTACTCTGTTGAATGATTGTCCCAGATTTGTTGAAACATGGGTGAGGCAGTGCTGGACTTTTCACAAGGCGAACAAAGTGTTTGCTCCAGATAATTCCTATCTCCCCAGAAACTCAAGCCAAAGTGTCTTAGACACTTTCAGAATTCCTTTAAAAACTGGCAGAGTGTAGCTGGAACATCCCGGTGTTTGTCAGGGAAGAGATCAAACAGCAAACCCCCCAGTCCCTGCTTATGGCAATGCCAGACAGTCTCTGTATGAATTTATACAGCCAAACTCTGAGGCCTCCTACAGACACAAACAGGAGGGGAAAATTTACACTCTAAAAACGCCTTTAGTCTACACATCACTGAGGAATTTTCAGTCAATAGTTTCCAGTAACACAGCATTTCTGTCTCACATCCCTATTGATCGAGGAGTGTGCAGAGCACTTACATCCCAACCCAAAAGCTAGAAGTTCCTGGATAAACTGAACAGGTGACTTGCTTCTCCCTCCTCCTTCACGCTCAGAGCCAAGACAACAGAGGTCCTTTAACTTGCATCGCACATTTGGCAACGCTGGCCAAGACAGCAACTTCCAAAGGCAGCGAGAAGCCTCCTCAGTGACTCAGTGACCTCTGGTTCCTCCTGCCCACAGATAGGAACTAAAATATCACTGCTAAAAACACCAGCCAGTTCACAGGAAGCACAAGCATCCACAACCCTGGAGGTGAGCCACTGAAGGCCCTGCTCCTCACTGCTCTGGCACGGCAGTTTCTGACGCGCCGTGCTGCCTCCACCACAAGCTACCTTTCATAGCTTGTTTTTCGTCTAGCAGATGGCTCAGCACTGCCAGGGACAACACGCCAAGTGAGAGGCAGGAGACTGGCAGCACAGCATCCCTCGGGAGAGGTACCCACCACAAGCACACCGCTCCTCAGCGCCAAGCATCAGCGTTGGTTTTAGAGAAGATTCATCAATTAGCCAGCCCTGATGGTAAAGCTATGCATTAAAGATAAACACAGGTTAATGCATCACATAAATCCCTTCAGGAGGATAACGACGACAGAGGAGACATTTGTACCTATCTCGATACAGAACATTCACATCAGCACCATAAAACCCATTAACAGAAAGGTTTGGCTCGTTAAAAGCCCGTAAAGAGACGCGGTGTCCACTGGCTGCAAAAAAAAGCCCCACCCTGTCCCGGCGCCCCACCGCCCCCAGCAGCCAGCCGGGGTCCTGCCCCGTGCCCAGCTCCGGCTCCACCACGGCAAAGGCCACCCCGACAGAGAGGGGAAAGACACAGGTCCCCACAAGTGTCCCTGGGAACACAGTGGAAACAAGGCAGGTGTTCCTCTACCACCCCATACAAACACAACATCCTCTGGGCAGGGAAATAACAGGGTCATGCCCAGGATCTGCTCACACCAAAATTTTTGGTAGACGAATGAGCAAGCTGCCCGTGCCACCCCGTGGTTTACAGGTTCTCCCGTAAGTGGGCTGCCACCTGCCCAGTACGGGCCTGAAGAGCCCGGCCGAGGGGGCTGGGGAGCAGAGCCCCAGCGC
>NW_008629276.1:0-310 GCF_000691845.1 Merops nubicus
TATATATATATATACACACACACATGCTCCTCCCCAAACCCAGGCTTGTTTAAAGCTCTGCCACATACCAAGCTGCCACTGCCACCAGCACATTCTGGGGCTGTCTCTGCCTGCTCGGTTGTGAGTGTGTGAATCAGCTGTCCCGGGAACTTCCAGCCCTGTCAGTTAGGAATACTGCAGGGGAAGTGGCCACAGGCTGAGGGTGTTTATTCAGTTTTTCCAGCTTTATTTGTTGTGGAAAAAGTAACGGCGGCCCACATTGTACCCATGGCAGCTAAGACAAAATAAAGGTGCTGGAGGGGCAGGGGGT
>NW_008629276.1:322-15121 GCF_000691845.1 Merops nubicus
TGTCAGGGGCGAGTGTGGCTTAGCCATTTGCCTGCCCCCTCACGCTTCACTCTAAAGCAACAAAACTCAACGATATGGACAAGTCTTTAGAATTTTTCTGCGGGTGTGACTCTGCCCGTGGCATGCAGGAGTCCTGCCCACGGCGTGGCCGCTCTCCTCGGGAGCGTAGGCAGCGTGGCACTGGTGTGTATGGGGACACACAAATGGGAGCCTTTGTCTCCAGGGGCTGGGGAAGCTGAAAAGCCTGGTCTGGGTGAAGGAGTGCTGGACCTTGGGGCAGCCCGAGGAACGTCTACCTCCAGAGAAACAACGGCTGAAACAGCACGTGAGGCTGGAAGGCAGCAGGACTTTGGGTTCCAATTCACCCGGGTTCCTGGGGAGATGGTTCAGTCCTTCCCCCCATACAAAAACATTAGTTTTGAGTGGATCTCTTTTCTTTGTCCTTGAGATGGCCTCCAGGGGTGATAAAGTGAGAGTCATATGATCCACCTTGTGTGGAACTGGAAATGGTTCTTAACAGCCCCAGCTGTTTCTGAAAGGCAAAAGCCTTGTACAGCAAGAGGTCAAAGAAACAGTAACTGCTTAAACAGCTAAGGCATGTAGGAGGAGTATTTGCAGCAGAACATTGGCAAATAACTTTGTATTTCCCTAGGAAATGATTAAATACCCAATTTCATTATTAAATAATTGCCATGGTGTAAGTTACTGCTGTAACTCAACTTTACTGTTCTTTTCTGTACAAGTTGTACTTTGTTCTAAGATGAGGCAGAACAGCTCACTTTGGGTGGACATTTACAGACTCTTATTCAGATAAATAACTATTCAATTTCCATCTACCAAGGTTCCAATTGGCTCATTTAACCTCCTGCTGGTTCAGGGCAGCCTTCCATTGTCACCCAGAGCTGGTGAGGCTCCTGTGTAGAACACAACCCCACAGCCTGGGAAGCTGAAAGGACAACAGGGCGGAAGGTAATCAGAGTCACGGGCATGGTTCCCTTCAAACAGTCACTAACAGGATTGGTTTCTCTTGCCAGTCAGACTGCAAAGAGCAAACAATATTTTTATTAATTAAAAGCTGCCCAAGCTGGAGCACATGTATGTTTAACCACACACTGGGCACATTTATCACTCTGCTTAGAATCTGAGTTGTTAAAATCAGTTTCTCTGAGCAACAGCACTTAGCAGTGCAGTGGTAAGAAGGATGTTGAATTATGCACATTTATGCTGAACTTTCTCAAAAAAATACCCAAAATCACTCTATAAATAATTTCTATAAATTTTGTATAAATTCTATAAAAAATTGCTCTATAAATGTTTCAACGATTTGAGATGCAGAGTGTGCACGAGGTTGGAGAAGTGGTTTTGAGGATAGTGAAAAAGAGAAGAAACTGGTTTATAACAACTCTCCCCATCTATCCTTTAATGCTTACACTAAACTGTTACTTAAACTGTTTGCTTAAAAGCAAATCTTATTGGAGCTGTGTGTTTAAACACGGAGGGCTTGAAGCCGATCCTGTTACAGACAGTGTTGTGGGCTGACTTCAGAGGAAACATCTCTGTAGATGAGAAATGTGTCTCTGAGCCTGGCAGCCACAGTCAGGGCAAGTGGTGTCTGTAAACAAACACCTTCAGCAGTTGGGACAATCCCTTGCAAATATTAGAAAAAATATTTAAATTTTAGATGGGCTGTTGCAAAACTAAAAGGATTAATTTAAATAATGTTTTGATTTGGGGGAGGGGATGAAGAATCAAGTGTGTGCACGCCCCCTGACCCTGTCAGGAAGCACCACTTCCAAAAGTTCCTCTTTTAACGTGGTTTCTTCTCACCCACTTCATGGAGGGAGGGGTAAAGTAGTTTGGCTTTTGTTTTTTTAAACCAAGGCAGCAAAATCACCTACTTGCAGTAAGCACACAGAGAAAACAGTTTCTTCCCCATGCAGCAACCAACCCAAATGAGCAGCGTGTACCACGCTTGCATAAGCCAACCATGCTGTATTATTTACATTGAGATTATCTGGTTGTGCACATTGTTAAGTTTAAATAGATGCCAGAAATTTTATCTAGATGTGCACCTGCCCCGCGCAACGAGCCATCCCCAACTGGTATTTGCTGGGGAGATTGGTTTACAGCCATTTCTTCTCTCCTTTTAAGTCCAATGGAGCAGATGTAGAACTTTGGGTCGATGTGGAATGCATTTTTCACATAATGCCTGTGTGGAGACAAGGAATGACTAAAATAAATAGCAATTAGCCACCAGCAGCAGCATCACTCGTGTCCTACATACAAACACAGCCAGACACGTCCAGCGCGCGGCGAGGCCGAGCTGCAGGAGCCTTCTGAGCTGCCCCAAGGAAATGCTTTAAAGTTATCTGTAGGAAAAGCTGAGCAGCAATTGCTAAAAGATCATTTAGCTGTCACAAATATATTTTTTATAAGCAATATGAAAGAGAAGGGCTTGACAGTGTTGGTCATGCTTGGGAAGGGATAGAACCAGAAAAAACAAATGTGTCTTTTTTTTGGACACAAGGTGCAAAGCATTCACTGAGTAGACAATACTATTCATGGATGTAAACTAATAGATGTAAACTAATAGTAGCAGGCTGAGCTAGCTTTGAATTGAAGCCTTGTAGTTGTCAGCAGGAGTTTACTTCAAGCTAATAAGCCAGTGTAAGACTTAAACTGGTTACTGTCCCATAGAATGGTCTCTCCCTGCAGTCTGTAGGACTCAGAAATCATGCTCAGTGGAGAAATGAGCTGCTGAACAGGACACGAGCTCTGCTCTCCTGGTTCCCATCCCTTCATTATTCAGCTGGTTTGGAAGGAGTAAGGAGTAGAAAGAGCCTCTGGCATAAGCAGCTATTAAGTATTAGAGTAACAGCATGTGGAGAAGCAGGGGTTTAAAGCTTTTTTTTTCTGCAATCCCAAATTTGATTGAGAAGCAAAATGCCTGTGTGTGAGCCCACCCTTGCACTAGCTCAGTTACACACCTTGTAAAACCTTAATTACCAGCATTAGAATACTTCCACTTTCCAAAGGAGAGATGTTCTCAGACTATACAGGGAACTGATACAACCTGCAGACATTCTCATCTTTGGAGACTTCATGGAACAGATGAGCAACCAGTTTTCTCATACACAAGGTCATTGCTAACTGGGCTTTTCTTTGCAACACTCAACCAAAGACAAGCAGCCAAAAGAGGAAGAATTAAAAAAAAACCCTGAACTGTGTCTTGAGGAGTCTGTTAGTACATTGCTTTCTGCTCTGGGCCTGCTAAGAAGGTTGGTGTGGTGGCTGGATCCATGCAGAGACAGGACAGGGGGGTGAGGTGATCCTGGGAAAGGGGTGGCTGGAAGCAGGAGGCTGCTGCTGCTGCAATGAGACCCTCTGCCCTGGCCTGGCAGCTGAGGAGCCTCCCTGGGCACTGCTGCCTCGGGGAGAAGGGCACACAGGACAGCAGCCTCCGTGGGGAATCCCAGGGCGTCGGTCATGGACTTTAGGAAGGTGTAATGTGAACGACACCCATTTCCTTTCTTTCATTACACAGATTACAGCTGACCTGTCATTCCAGAGAAAGCTGACAGTGCTGACAAGGAGCGATGCCATCGGCTGGGTTAGAGGGGGACAGTCCCTACAGTTCCAATACTTCATTCTGCTTAACAAACCAGTAACCAGAAATACCACTTGCAGAGTAAGAGCTCAAACTCCAGTGCTCTGGAGCTGGTCTGCAGTCCAGGAGCTGAGTGGTGCTGCTGGCACTGCCTGTGGGAGGAGGAGGGACAGGGCGGGTGCAGGGGCCACTCACCTCAGCCGAGGAGGGACCGGAGGAAGGCGGTGCTGGTGCTGCTGCTGCTCTGGACGTGCTCTGTGGAGGAGGGAAACACAGGCTGGGACACAGAACCCTGGTGCTGTTACAGAACTGGGGACAACCCCCCCCAAATATGAGGTAAATGAGTCACAGCGGTGGTTAGCAGAACCCTTGTGCTTCATACAGCTCCTGTGTCTCAGCGGTAATGCAGGGGATGGTGTTAATTACCTCTGAGTCTGTGCACAGGCTACATCACTCCCAGCCATGAAAGCAGAACAGAATGTGTTACGTGTACTAGACGCTGGTCCTTCTTTTTCTGCTGTTAATAATAAAAGAATAAATAGAAATCCATACTGAGCAGAATCCAATCAGTGAGAGGAACAACCTTCCCCAGGTCTCTGAGGGGGTGGCAAGAAGAGAGGCAACCACACCTGAGTCCCAGCCTCAGGGAGGGCAGGGCCAGGGTGAGGGACTGAGCAGATGGCTGGGAGAAGCAGAGGAGAAGTGCAGAGGGGCAGAAAGGAACGTGGGGAATGAGAGCATCCAGGGAAGGGGTCAGGAAGCAGGTGCTGCCAACTGCCAGGGCTGCCAAATGGCTTTCTGAAGCAGGTGACCAGATCTGGCCTCAGCACCCTCAGTGTCTGCTGATGGGTCATGCTGCACTCCGAGTCCTCCACCACAAAAGGGTGAAAAGAGAATTCAGAATTATCTGCTTTACATTAAACGTACTGAGAACAACAAACGGATATTTTGAGTGGCCTACAGCTAAGAAGACTCCTCCTGTGAGGCAAGGGGCTGCAGATTGTTGTTCAGACTGGAGAAGAGGAGGCTCCAGGGAGACCTTCTGGTGGCCTTTCAGTGCTTAAAAGGTCTACAGGAAAGCTGTAGAAATGTTTTACAGTGAGGGTGTTGAGCCCCTGGCCCAGGTTGCCCAGAGAGGTGGTCGCTGCCCCATCCCTGGCACCATCCCAGGGGAGGTTGGCCGGGGCTCTGAGCACCCTGCTCTAGCTGCAGATGTCCCTGCTCCCTGCAGAGAGGTTGATGAACTAGATGAGCTTTAAACATCCCTTCCAAACCAAACCATTCCATAAGTCTATGATAATTTTCTATGTAGAACTCCTAAGCAAGTTCAACTCCAATAAAAGCCAAGAGAACATCAGCAAAACTTGTGACTGAAATCCTGTTGTGACCAGGGCAGCAGAACGGACCCGTGGAGGCCACCAGGCAGACATCCAGGCTGCGGCCAAACGTGGCACAAGCACCAGCTGGGTGCAGGGCCAGCCTGCCCTTGCCCTTCTCATCTGCTCAGAGTTTTGGGGTTGCTCAGGGTGAGGCAGCAGCTGGAGTGTCACCAGAACCTTGCCCTTGCACAGGGGGGTTGGGAGAAGCCTCGCTGCCCTTTGCCACGGTGTCTCCTGGCACCGTCCCACAAAAGCATTAAAAGGGCAGAATCTTCCCAAGTTTCTTTTCCCCTCCCACTTCCACGCCATTCTTTCCCAAGTTTGACTGCTCTAAAACATTTACAGATCTAAAAAGCAGAGAGAAAAAAAAATGTTCACCTGTCAGGTGATATAAAACCAATCTTCTACTAAATGTGCCAGAATAATTTTTCTCCACCTCAACCACAGTTAAAACCTTCAGTCTATTCATTACTGTCTTTTTATAGTATTTTTATTTAATAAAACCTATTAAGACTACCATACAAATCTCTTTACTTATGCTTTTATCTTTTAACTGATCAATTTTTATATTGCTGACATCCCTTCTTCACCATTTGCTCATTTAAAAATTCATAGTATATGAGCTATGTCTCTGGAGAAAACGTCTATAAAATTTGTTACAGCTGGCAAATGTGTGTGAGTCAGTGATAGCACATGACTAAATGCTTCACAGAAAATAAAATTTGTTTCTGTAGTAAGCAGAACTGTTTAAATGTTATTTATTTTTATGTTTCAAAGAAAATATATTGTGAAGTGCTGCATTGATTTAATACGCAACAATGTCTGTGTACACGCTGTACCAGGAAAATTTATGAAACCTTTGCACAACTCCTTTAATTGAATTTTCCAAATCTCTCACCACACACAAATAATCAATATCTTCTGCAGAGAAAACCAGTCAGAATTATTACAGTCTTTCTTTTCAATTTTGTTGTCATCAGCACATACAGAGCACCTGGATATTTGTAACGTCTGGATTGCAAGTTATTTACACCTCTTAAACATATAATTGCTACTAAGTGAGTCCAAACTAATGTTTCTTTGCTTTTTTTGTTTAAAATAATTATATTCATGGGAGAAAGCAGTATTTATTCTCGTGGAGGAGTTGCTACAATGTGGCTGTTGAAAGAACTACAATTCTTTTTAATTTTTCATTAAGCTTAATGCTCTGAAGTCTAGAGCTACTGGAATTAAAAATTAACAGCTATTGCATCTGTAAACAGGTACCCACGAAAACAGGGGATAAACACCAGTGTGAGAATCAGGAATAAATGTGGCTGACACCTAGATCTAAGATGCAGGTTGACAGTTCTGTATGTATATACGTCCGAGGCCTGTAGTCATACGTCTCATGTGCATTTCTGTATCTGCCACCAAAGTTAATAGCTTAATATTTCATCTACATAGCAGAGGCTGCTAAATCACTGCACAGCTTTGTGATCTGCCCCCTTCCTTCCCTCCAAACCAGCTTATCGTGCCGGTGACCTCGGACCAGAGAGTTCTCAACCCTCAGCTGGGATTTTAGAATGCCCTCAGAAGGTGTGGGTACAACCTGAGAGAGCAGTGGCCAGAGTTTGGGGTCGGCCAGGAGCCCCCCCAGCTCCTCCACCTTCCAGCAGGTCCCTTCAGTCCATCCATCCCTCACTTGTCCTCGGGAAAGCGCTTGCGTTGCAGTTCTGCGACAGGCCGGGGGGTTTTGTCACCTCCTCCAGACTGCAAAGGCCTCTGCATGGCTACAGACTGAACAAGGACTGGCTTGTGCAGGCTGAGGGAAGATGTACAGTCAAATTTAGCCTGAATCCTAGAATCGTTTAGGTTGGAAAAGACACTGAAGGTCAGCAAGTCCAACCCTTCACCCAGCGCTGCCAAGGCCGCTGCTAAACCACGTCCCTCGGCACCACATCTCCACACCAGGACTGCCACCAGCTTCTCCCCGTGCCCCATCTGGGAAAGCCTTCTGAGCAGAAATGCACATCTTCACAGGGACGAGCAGATGAACAAGGCCAGACTCCCTCCAGCCTCAGGTAAGGACAGGGACCTGCTGGAGCGGGGCCAGAGGAGCCCCAGCAATGCCCCGAGGGGGGAACCCCTCTGCTGGGAGCCCAGCAGGAGAGAGTTGGGCTGGGGCAGCCACAGAGGAGAAGGCTCCAGCTGGGGAGACCACCTGGGGGCTGCCAGGACTGCCAGGGGCCTGCCAGAAAGCTGGGGGGGGACTTTTGTGCAGGACCTGTTGGGACAGGACAATTGGGAATGATTTTAAACTAAAAGAGGGAGAATCAGACTAGAGAGAAGGAAGAAATTTTTGATGTTGAGGGTGCCCAGGCTGCCCAGAGAGGTGGTCGCTGCCCCATCCCTGGCACCATCCCAGGGGAGGTTGGCCGGGGCTCTGAGCACCCTGCTCTGGCTGCAGATGTCCCTGCTCCCTGCAGGAGATTGGACTAGATGACCTTGAAAGGTCCAACTCAAAACATTCTGTGATTCAGTGACAAAGTAACGATTTCTTGAAGCTTCCTCACCAACACACACTCCAAGGCCACCCTCCTTTCCACGGGCAGGTTCCAGCCCCCAGGAATCACCCACCCAGCAGCTGGGAACACATGTGGTGCCTCTGTACAGTTTCTTTCTTTAATCTCTGCCATCCACCTGCACCCCCAGAGCCCGAGTCCTGCAGATGCTCTTCGAGAGGAAATCCTGCAAAGCCCTGCCCAGCCACAGCCCCTTGGTGCCACCTTCAGCCACCAGAAGACTCCTGGTCCAAGGTTCTCTGTTCTGTCAAGGCAGGTGAGGACTCCCTGCTGCAGCTGCATTCCAGATCTAGCCTGTGGAAGCACCAGCTCTGGCCTGGGCAGCCCTGGGCATGCAGGTTTCCTGGGCTGAACAGGAACGCCACTGAACAGCAGCCCCAGAGCCTATTTTCAGACCTCCAGAAAACATGAATTAATTCAATTTCTGTCTTAGTTTCACAGAATTTTTAACTAGGCCAAGAGGGCAACTCATAGCTTGGCTGGATGCAGGACTTAAGAGTACTTATGACTATCATCTCTTCCAAACACTATGTCTCCTCCAAAGGTCTGTCTTCCAAACCCTCTCCCAAAGCACAACAGGAGGTGAACTCAGAGCAGAGATTTCTGATGTGTGGCAAAACACCAAGCCTGGCCTTTAGTGTTAGTTAAGAATTGAAGTAGCTATATTATTTGCAAATACAAACTCTAAATCTCCTTCTAATGATAATATATTTAAAGAAAAGTCCTTCAGCATGACCTTTGTTGCTTTTAGAGACACGTACACCACAAAAAGGCTGCTGGAGAGACCTGGTCAAACATTTTGCTGGGAAGAAGTCTGGGATTTAACTGAAAAGACCTTGGTAGAACTAAGGAATTGCTCTTTGGCTCAGCATTAGGAGCTTTTTCCAAACAGATTAAGAACATTCAGGAGCTGAGTCTCACAAAAGCCTCTGTTACAAAAGCCTAGAAGTAGGGCCTGCACCAACCAGAGCAGCTGGTTCATCCTTACAGTCAGGTCATGTGTCAGTTCTTATGAAAGAGGCCTCAAGATTTGTTACAGGAAAAGGTCTTCCCTGATAGTTATGTCCAATCCCTGCATCATCTCATCACTTCCCTGGAAAGTATGTGCTGTAAGCAAAGGCAATCTTGATGTTTATTCCATTTGCTGGCAAGGAATGGAAACTCTGGAAAGAAACTCAGTTTCTACATAAATCTACTCATTAATTTCTTCACTTCACTTAATAAATTTCTTCTCAGCCAGTCCATGACACTTACTCTTCCCCAAAAAATGTATAATGACATGTCTTACCTACAAGTGAACACAACACAAAGTTGGGCTGAGAGAAAAGAATATGGTTTTTAGTTTAGGGTGTTTACAGTCAGAAAAATCCAGAGATACCTTCCTGAAAAGATACACCTGAAGTCTGAGGTATTCTTTTTTTCCCCAGAAGATCCCAGAGGAGGATGAGGAGGAAGGATGTCTGAAGGTCAATAAACTTAGCAAACCCACCTAATGGGGGACATCCCTGCTCACTGCAGGGGGGTGGGACTAGATGACCTTTTGAGGTCCCTTCCAACTCAGAGCATTCTATGATTCTATGAAACTTATTCTACTTTATTTGAGGTAGAAATATGTTAGAAGATGGATTTACCACCACTCAAGAGCAACCCACCAGCACTCCAGACCTGAGCTGTTTAGTTGCTTGTCCACAACCAGCCAATACAAAGTCCAAACTCAGACCAGCTCAAATTGGGATAAGCTGCACAATATTGTATTCTTATCATTTTATTTGCTTTGAGAAGGAACTCTGCTCATTAAGGAGCCATCCATATTCTGCACTATTTCTGAAATGGGATTTTATGTTCTGAAATAACATAAAAACAGAGTCTTCCAAAAATGGGATTGCCCAGTAGGAACTGGGTGTTACTCAGTCCCTCACCTCTCCAGCTTTGCTTTCATTAGGAGTTTCAAGTGGTGTTCAATGAAAATCCACCTTGTTATCATTGATCTCCTCTCTTGGAAAACCCCCACTACTGCTGCAAGAGTGCAAACTTCAATCACTTGTACTAAAAACAAGTAGTTCCAGTTTAGTCTGGAACTAAACTGAACAGGGGTGACCACATCTGCCCCCAGGCTTGGTGGATGAACAACACCACAGGAAAGAAAGTATTTTTTGTTTCATGACAAGATACAGTCTGAAAATAGTCTTCCTTCATACTGCAAGTATCTCATCTGAGCTTCTGTAACACTCTTGTTTCTTAGCTGGGCAGCAGGCAGAGTCATGGATATCATTTATGTCAGTCATTTTCTTTTTTAGAAAGCAAAGATTTAGTATAATTTGTAACAACCAGGTTAAGTAGTTTTCCAGTTTAGAATGTTATCTTCTCTCCTTGGAACTCTGACCCTAGTGAATTTTCCTTTAAAATATGCATGTTGCAACCTACACATTTATTCTCAGCACACAAAAAGCCCATTTTAGACTGCAACATACCCACTAGATTTCATCTCTTGGCAGCTGCTTTACAGTTTGCTTACATTCTGTTCAAAAACATTTTGTTTACTGTAAATACTCGTCATGGACAAACAATGATGCCCTTTTTTTGTGCTGATCACACAAAATGATAAACTGAGTTCTACATAATGCTGCCCATTGAGCAAGGAATTTTTTGTATTAAGTTGTTTTAAGCAGAGCTTGTTTATGTAAAGTAAATAAATTTTATGCCTCACCATGTGATGATAATGTGACATTCCATCTGTCACATAACAGAGCGGTCCTAAGTTTTAAGACTTGAGCATAACTAATTAAAAATAATTATGAAAAACCACATCCAAAACAAAAAGGCCAAGTAAAACATCTCCAAATGCTCTTCTTTTATCACATACTTCTTTGCCTCTCCTACTACTGCATTTTCAAGACTGCAAAATAGAATGTATCAAAGCAAATCTGAGATCAAAACTTCATCATAACTGGTCACCTTAAACTCATAATTCTATTCTCCATCCTACTTCCACAAAATATGTCATTTCTCATCTCACAAGGACATATGCTTAGAAAAAAATAAATCCTGTGTTTATTGTCCCACCACCTTCCCAGCTAGACAGGGCACTAAAGTGGCTGCATGGGCCAGGCTATATTAAATGCCACCAACTTCAAATATTTTCACAGCACTAGTTATGAGGAAAGGTAATAGTTAGGATTTCACAGGCCCCTGGAGCATGCTAAATACCTCACAACACATAGAGGGTGAAAAAGGTTTTGTGCAAAGACTGTATGTTGCTTGGCTTATACTCTGAAAGTGCAGGGGGAGGGAGGAGAGTGAGGAAGGACAAGGGTAACTGGGATACATAAAAGGTTTGTAAACTCTCTAGGACCTGACTGCACTTATTTCTAGACCACGTCTCAAGTGCAAGACCATTAATGATTTCTTCTCCTTGAAATACCCAATACAATGAAAGCAGCAGAAAAGATGAAATTAAGATCTGAGTAGTGCAAAAGCCTTCAGTAAAACACATTTGATTATCACAATTTTCACATACTAAAAGTTACCCAATTTATTTCAAGTGGGAAGAACTAAGGAGTGGAATAAAAGGAATCATCAAGACATCTGTTACACAGGAGTTAGAAAAAGTTCCTTACCTTGGGCAGGAGGTTTTCCATGGTTTCTTTTCAACAGCTGCAGTTCTTCTGCTTGACTCACTATTGAAGAAATAAATGTGAAATCAATAAATGCTGCCCTAGAGATTTCCAAAGAAATAATACCTATGCTGCCTTTTTCATTTTCAAAGCATTTGGACTTTTCTTCAGGTGATGACCAAACCCCACTTAACCATGTCATTGTGCTGAAAAAAATGAACAAAAAATTTTCAAACTCAACTGAATTTTGAGACTTTGTGCTTACAAGCCTCATACCACATTATGTTGCCAATTTTCTCTTCTAGTACTGACATGGTGCTTTGTTCCTAATTCAGAGATGATTCTCTCTCATTGTGAAGGCAACAAGAAGAAAGTGGATGTAACAGAAAGTCCCAACAACAGGTTGGACACCCCGTTTGGGGCTGGGCCATCTTGCTGCCCTATCCACAACTAGGGTAGTAATGTAAACACAGGCTTTTCAGAAAACTTCCTTTTGTATAGGAAAGCCTCTGGTTCAATGCATTACAGTGGGGAGGAGTACAGTGTATACACATGCAAAATGGAAACTGAATGGCCACTGGAATACCAGGCAGGAAAGAAATGGGAATTCAAACAACAGTAGCTGCTGGAATGGTGAGGTGCATAAATTCCACTGTGCCTAATGCATCAGAGGAGTCACAGCACTCCTTGGGAAGAAAAATTCTCTAGCACCCATGGTTTTACTGTCCACCTGTTTCTCAAGCCCCAGGTTTTGCTCTCCTACAGCTAATTCCAGTGGTTTTACACTCTGCAGAAAACCAAGCAACCAGACAGGCTGTAGAATGGCATACACTGACAAAACATCACATGTGCTGCAGGTAAAGACAGGTGGTTTAGAGTCACAGAATCTTTCTGGTTGGAAGAGACTTTTAAGATCATCATCTTGGCATGCTCATACAGAGACTGGACACAGGGTCCACACATCTGCTTATATTGTTCAAGCTCCCTGGTCAGCTGCAAACTAGATTGCCAGAGGTTGGCATGAAGAGTCTTCAAGAACAAAGTTATATCTGCAGACCTTTGAGGAGTAGTGAGAGGTGTATGCAGCCTTAGACGCACGCCTGCACCCAAACATGTTGCCTGGGTATGGATAAAAGGTGCTGCTGTTGTGAAAACCAACAAACAAACCGTGTTGAGGCATAAAGACTGGGGCCCCTGGGGTGCCTACAGCTGCCTTTCACCACTCAGAACTCTTAAAGGAATGACCTAGTAAGAGAAATCTTTATTTCTCCTGCCCTGAAAGCAAATAAGTGTTTTTTTTTTCTCCTTCAACTATCCATAAAACAAGTTTTTTGCACGAGAGTATTTCCCCATCACATACTTCCCTTCGAGTTGCAGAGGTAGCTGGGAAGAAGAGAATGAATGCAATTTTTTTTGCTGCTGAGGATTCCCAAGTACCCCTGATTTGGAGTAAGGGTAAAGAGCAGCCTAGAAATGGGCATGTAGAAGTGAAAATTTTTGGCTTTTTGGGTTCCTTGGAAAAATACTACAGATGTGCCATCTGTCAAGTGCCTTTATCCCAACACAATAAGCATCTGGTATGTCCATCATTTCAAGACACATGAATAGCAAGTTTTAAAGCCTGGAAATTTATATTCAGCCTAATCCTCTTAACAGGCAAACAAACAAAACAACTTCCTTGCAGAAAGAGAAGAAAGGCGATGCAATCAAAGTGCAAACGTTTAGCCTAATCACTAGCTAACTACCCACTAAGTATCTAACTATTTACATAAGAAAAGGTGTTGCTCTTGCAAGTTTTCCCTCCCCATCAGTGGCTGTGGGTTAGAAGAGTGGCCCGTGGGGGCTGCCTCGCTTTTATGTCCCTGCTTGGGGTGCACAAGGACATTCAGGGAGCATTTCTCCTGACCAAAAGAACTCACCTGTCACAGTCCTGGGGTGTAAGACTCCCTTATGACACAGGGTGGGGTATGACTCTAGGAAACATTTGGGGTAGTCCTTGTTAAATTGTCATAAAGGGGGATAAATATTATTGAAAATCCTCCTTACTTAGCACTTGGGTTTTCTGCACTTCAGCACTCAAGGAGCAAGACGAGTTGGAGACACCAATAATATTTTCAAGCTCTCTACTGCCCTCTAAAGCCTGGAAAAAGAATAATTAAAAACATTGTTAAATCTCAACCCTAAACCATCTCCTTAGTGGTCTAGAGCTTATTAAACACTTGAAAGAAAGAGCTTTTGGGAAATTTTTCATAAGCTATAAACGATGAGCGAGACTCAGCCTGACAGAAAGCCAAAGGGAGTAAGAAGTTTAGGGGTGTAAGAGCATAAACGACTGTTGCAAATGGCATCGAGGTGCCTTTTAAAGTGTTACTTAAAAATCTCCTGTTATTTACGCTTCATTCGTAAGTCTTCAGCTGTTTAAACAGATTAACACTTGATCCCCAGAAAAGCAATCTTGGCACAGGGACAAGCTTGCTGTAATATGTTAGCAAAATGGAAATCCAGAAGCATTTCAGATTCTGTTGAACACACACTGAACCAGCATTTCATGCTAGACCTAAAATCATACACGATAAAGGACTTTTCAAGAGCGTTTTCTAAATAAACGTTTCAATTAAAATATTTTAAGTTACTATCGTTTTCTTTTTGGTAAATAAATACTGTCAAGTCACATATGCAAGTAAAATAAATCAACAGAATACTGTGAGTCCACCAAACTATATCTCAGATACTGATATGCAGCAAGGAGCCTTGTGCTAAACTTATTTAGGAAACAAAACGTGACTAAAACAGGAAAGTGATTTTCATTTTAGCATGTATTAGACTCTGAAATGTTGATACAGCAGTGGTAAATTAAACAGTACAATCACTTCAACACGAAGGGATATTTAATCTTTAAGGACATAAAAATATGTGCACTAATAACTTATATTACAAATAATAGCTGAGAACTACTTCATATGCTTTTGTTCACACACAAAATGAGGAGTGATACAAATCAGAAATGGAGGACTTTGAAAAGGAACTCCTCTAGTTCAAAAAGGAAAAAAATCTACTAAGTTCTGGGTTTCTTCTTTTTATTTTTTTGCATTTCCTGGATTTCCAAGTCAAATCTGCCTGGTTCCAAGTACTTTATTTGCTTCCCTATTCCTTAAAACTCAAATGCTGCAAATATGAGTTTAATTCCTATTACAAATCCTATATTAGAAATAGATTTAAAAAATACATTAGTGTAAACCAGACCTGTAGGTTGGTCAGATTTGCTCTTATTTTCAGAATTCTAGCCACTGAACTTTTCACTTTGGACTGCAATTCCATGAACCTGCATAAAAAGTTAAAAGAAAACAATTTCACTTAGCCACTTGTTGAAAATCAGTGTTTACACAGTTTCCCAGAGTTTCTTCACATTGTAATCCAGATGGATCTTAGATAAGCTGTGAACAGATGGGCTGTGCAACCTGACTGTGTCACACAACACCAAATATAACTTCCCTTTGGTTAGGATTTATACATGGACTCCTAATTTTAAGGGTAGGAACTCAGGTTCAGCAATATGAGAGGATTTTGTTTGGCTTGTGGTGCAGGAAGACAATAGTAATAACAGGAATGTAACTCATTTGTTCCTAACAGCAGGA
>NW_008629276.1:15152-30969 GCF_000691845.1 Merops nubicus
AAGATGAGCTCCCCTAACCCATGGACTGTTAAGACTGTACAACAATGCTTGTGGTGATAGGAAACATAAGAAGTTAAAAAAGCCCCACAGGGACAACATCAAATGATGTTGTTTATTCAACTTTCTTGTACTACCTTCCCTTTCAAGCCACAAATATTTTACTACCAGTGTAAAGAGGGTCAGCTTTCAGTTTAATAGGTTTCACAATAAAAAATAACATCATATACAATCAGATTAGCTCTAAATGGCAAACTTTAACACACAATTCAGGATTTGCATTGAATATTGAAAAAATCCTGCAATGAATGTTTAGGTTACTTTCTCTTTGAACCATTTAAAAATGCAAATCAAATGGAGCCAACAGAGAAATAATCTATAAACTCTTTTCTTCCACAGAAGGGAGAATCACCCTTAGAAGAACCTCCAAATTTAGAAGCAGAACTACAGCATGAGAAAAACTTGTCACTTCTATTCTGACACAGGAAAAGAAAATGCTAATGCCAGTGTATTGTACAAGAAATTTTCCACCTGTAAAAATAAAGTGTGTGGAAGTTCATATAAATATTCCTGCATAGGTGTTAGCTTATAAAGGTGTTTTAGTGGCATGTCACTAACTGTTAGTCTTCTGCAAATCTTGCTATTTTTTTAAAACATACTGAATTCTTGACTGCAAACATTTACATGTCAATGAAGCCCATGAATCCTCCAACTGTTCTGCAATTCAAGGTTACTAACACAAAGAAAAAAGCCTGTATGTGTTGACCAAGGGTTTTACTGAACCACAAAACCCACCCAATTAATCAGTTTGCAGCTTTCCACTGGCAGAATTGTAAGGTTTTACTTTTTACTATGCAACATGCCATCCAAACAATTCTACTGTCTGTCAAGCTGCATCACTTAGAAGACTCTGTCCTACAAGGAGGACATTTCAAGAGATTGGTGGGAGAAAGCACTCCTTACAAGAAAAAATCCCAACAAACACATTGAGAGTGCAAGTATAATAATCAAAAGGAAAAGCTTCAACTTCAGCTGTAGGAAACATAATATTTAGCTGAATAAATATCAGAAATATTATTTGTTAGTAAAAAAAAAAACAAACATGGGCAATGGGAATGTGTAGAAGTTTGCATGAAACTGAGGTGAGCTCTTAGTGACAAAGTGGGGGAAGAGGAAACACACCTTAGATTTTGGAGAGAGAGTGTGCCAGAGGTACAGACAGGAGAATTTACACAACAGTTTGAGTTGCACGTGCAGGCACCAGGCCTGGATGAAATACAGGACAGTCACAATACAATGAATTATAAAAATAATTATGTGTAACATTGTAGAGAAGAGGAAATGTGGTATAGCCATGTTGATGCTGAGCTCTGAATGAAACTTTCTCTTTCTCAGAGGTGTCAAAGATATACATCAAGATTCCACCAGTAGGCAAGATGAAGCATCACCTAAAAAGGCAGGACAACACACCAGGGTAAGATTTCAAGAACAAAAAATGCAGACAGTGTTGATGAAGAAAGAGAATAAAGAATTACTTTTTTGAAATTTTGCTAATAACAGATCAGAAGAGTCTCTGGTGAATGCAACTTTAGTTGAGTAAAAAGGAGGGAAGTGGATGGAGGACTATCTAGGTTAATATTGTATTAGTGGCAAGAAGTAAGAATATGCTCATTGAGGAAGGAAGCTTTCAGATCTTTAGCTACACTAAAGCATGAACACTAACTAGTTTTACTGAGTTTTAACTGAGTTTCACTTCCATATTCACAAACTTCATAACTTCCAGGATTTCCAAATTGGGTAACTTCCCATAAAGATGAAAGCCATCCCTGATACAATCCAACACACAGAGCCTTCCACCTCTTCAACAAGTTCTCTCACAGATGAAACAAACATTTCTTTTGCCTAACTCTTAGGGATGGATGTGTTTGTTTTGACTGAAAAATACAACATTTTTAGCCAGACACCTCACTTTCGGCACAGAAAATTTCAGTTCACTTTTCAGCTGACCTATGGCAATGTTACAAACAATCACATTTGTTTTTCAAAACCAAAGATGAAGCCATACTAACAACATGAGACACCAGCAGCCTCACTTTTAACACATATTATCACTTCTGCTTCCTTACATCTATCAACTTTAAAAAAAGTTTAAAGTTTTAAACTTTTAAAGAGGGCAGTTTATCAGATATTTCACCTGCAACATTCACTTAAGTGCTTTACCTACTGGGCACTGCCCAAAGTCCATTAATATCAGGAAACTTATAGCCTAAAATAAGATTGTGACAGAAGAGAGAAAAATTTTAAACGATTCTGCAAAGCAAACAAAGTTTCACCAGTTATCAGTGGCTAGTTTGTGATCAAAATTGTCCTTCATTACTGGCCCTGTATCTTTGGCAGTTAATGCTTCCAAAAATCAGGTGAAGAATGGACACTTTCAGAAAAGTCTGCAAAGGCAAAATGTATTTTCCTTTGAGTAGTGTGACTCCTGTAACTGGCAGTGCCACGTGCCCTGCACTACCAGTGAGACAGCTGTATTGCAAACCCTGACTTAACCTGTAACTGCAAGCCCACTGTTCAATGCCTTTGTCTATCCAGCCCTGTGGAATGAGAAGTATTAAAAAATAATCACTATTAATTTAATTCTGTGTGAAATATTAATCTTCTGTAAGTAAAAAGCAGGGCAGGACACCCACGGTGCCCTGGAGACACTTACTTAGCCTGCTCTGAAGGAGGCTGCCCTCTTCTGGGTGACTTGCTTTCCAAATCGCTCTCCTTGGTTCCATCCCCTGAGAGATTCACCAGAAAGAAAAGGAACAATAAAGGTGAAAATAATATATTGAGCATCTGAAGCCCATGAAAAAAGGTGTTGGTATGAATCTCGACTGTTAAATGATCTTTTAGGAAGAGAAAAAACCCAAACAAAACCCACAAAGCAGGACAGATGCCCTGGTAATGAAACACACGAGTTCACTGGAATTGTCATTCGACCTATCATCAATTCATGTTACTTTTCTATTTGTGGAAACCTTGGGTTTATGGTATTAATAACTGGGATTTAGCATAATTCTCACACTGTTCTGCTCAGGAGCTTTTTATCCCATTAGCTGCCTCTACCTTGCCTCCAACAGATACATACAAATGCTTTGTACTGAAGAGCTGTTATTGCAGGTAAAGCTCACCTTCAAGTGAAAGATTCTTGTTTCAGATTATAACTCTCTAATCCCCTGACCACAAGAGGGGCTGGAGCGTGGCCAGAGAAGGGTAACAAAGCTGCTGGGGAAGGGGCTAGAGCCCAAGTGTGGGGAGGAGCAGCTGAGGGAGCTGGGGGTGCTGAGCCTGGAGCAAAGGAGGCTCAGGGGAGACCTTCTGGCTCTGCACAGCTCCTGACAGGAGCCTGGAGCCAGGGGGGCGTCGGGCTCTGCTCCCAAGGGACAAGGGACAGGACAAGAGGAAACGGCCTCAAGTTGCCCCAGGGGAGGTTGAGGTTGTCCCTGAGGAACAATTTCTTGCCCTGGAGGGTTGCCCAGGGCTGTGCCAGGCTGCCCAGGGCAGTGGTGGAGTCCCCACCCCTGGAGGGGTTTCCAAGCCGTGGAGATGTGGTGTGAGGGACACGGGGCAGTGGGGACCTGGCAGTGCTGGGGAATGGTTGGACTCAATGACCTTAAAGGCCTCTTCCAATCTAAATGATTCTATAAGTTGGAGGAAACTACAACAGGTCTTTACTGTGGCCTTAACAAATGCATTGATCCTAGAGCAGACCCTCTGGCACGAGGAGCTTTTCACGTTTCACTGTAATACATCTCCCTTCTGACATCAAACTAAAAAAGAGAGGCCACACAAAGCATTAAACACTTTGATTTCTTCTTGCTAGATCTAAATTATTACATGCAAGTATCAGCACTCAAGGATAAATTAACTTTTAATTTTAATATTTTGTAGAACATTTAGAAATACCTCAGAATGACAAGGTGCTATAAAAATTTAAGCTCTTCCACTACAGTAGCTAAATGTTAAGACCCCAAAAGATTTAATTTTAAATCTAAGTACTCATGGAACTTGCACTTAAATCAGTTATCAATTATCAAACAGATACTACTTTTAGACCAGTCCTATGGAATGTCAGAGCCCTGGATTGATTTGGATAAAATGATGACTTAAAATAAATCTTAAAAATATTTTAGCCAACAATGATGAGAAGAAATTATTTAAAATAAATCTTAAAAATATGTTAGCCAACAATGATGAGAAGACTGAATATTCTGTTATTTTAGAAATCTATGTCATAAATGGGTTGTGAGATTTTTGGGGAGTTAGGCAATATATGAATTACCAGGCAGCCCAATAGGATGTACAGATGATAATATCATAGAGACACATTATCTTGTAACTGGGTTTGTTCACGTCTTCTCCTAAAATAAATGTTACTTTTGCACAATCTTACCATTCTGTAGGTATTTAGCCTTTTTTGAGGCACTCCTCCACACTGCTATGCAAAAGAAAGCCATGTTGATAACACAGGTAATTCCCAGCTGTCTCCTCAGTGAGATAGATCCATGCCACTTTGAGGACTTTGCATTAATTCTGGAGTATTTTCCATTCTGTTTTCTTACATATTGGTCACAGAGTAATTACTGAATAAATAAAGACTAATACTGACAAATAAATACTAAATACTGATAATTACGGAATAATTATCCATCTCAATGTCAGATGTGATCACATCATCATCTTTTTAATAGGCAAAAAGAATGTTCCCCTATGCCCACACTTAATACGGCCCCTGGATTTGGCACTGGGGAGGCCACAGCTTAAGGACTGGGTTCAGTTTTGGGTACCACAGCAGAAGACTGGCACTGAGGTGCTGGAGCATCTGGGTGATGGATCTGCTATTCAGCAGCAGCTAGGTATGGTAACATCCAGTCCCTTCACTTGAATCTGGCCACTTACTGCTCCATTCTGGGGCAGAATGCAGGATGCTACCTCATGACAAAACACAGACATGTGACCTGGGAATATTTTGAAAATACTTTATCTCTGTAGAAAAAAAAGAATAGGTAGAATTACATGTCAAAGGCATAAGCTCCTTAACAAAGTCAGAATGCTGCCCACTGGAAGAGGTGCTTCTCACAGTAAGAAAGAAGTTGGAAAATAATGGGGTTAAATTGGTGTCCAACTTGTTTTAAACTCCAAGGAGAAAATTCAGCACATAGTCTGGGATATCTGTGGGAATACTCCAGACAATGCTTTAAGCGACTTTGTTGAAGAGGAAAATAATTCCACACAGAAACTGTTTATATTTTTAAGAAAGCAGGGGTCAACTCTCTAAAGCACTGGTTAAATGACACTAAAGATTTCTGGATGTGAAGTGAGAGTGTGGAGATGCCCACCATGACAAATAATCACCTTTTTAGGAATCAAGAAAAAGCTGTTAGTTTTGAGGAGGAATTGTTCACTCAACAGGGTAGGCACTGTGGCAAAGATGTTACTTTCTGACTCACTCTCCCCATCCCAAACTGGGAAGTACCCAAACCAGACCTTTCATTGCAAATGCCAACACAGTTCTCAGCAGGTCATAAAATTAAACACACATCAACTGCATATATCTTAAATTTTGTGAAGGAAAGGGTGTTCTAAAATACAGGTCCTTTCAATACACCCAGTTTGTACAGCTAGTTGAGAGATGTTATCACTCATGAAAGAAAGGGGAGAAATTAGTTTAATTCTTCCTCTGAAGGCTTTTTGGAATGTCAACGACTGAAACAGGCATTTCAGTATTAGTTCCAGGGGCAAATGCCCAATTTAAAAGCCTTGCACTGGCAGAGAAGAACCAGCATTCTGGGGAGAACTGGAACCAGCAGAGAACTTGGTAGGAAAGCTGTGAACATGCTGACTGGCAGCAAGCACTCGTGAGGAACTCGATGGTGTTAAAACTGTTTGACAAACAGGCAACAAGGACACAAAGCTGATTCATAATGAAGACTGGCAGCACAATAAAAAATTAGGATATAGCTACTTCTGTCTAGTCTCCTAGCACGACTACTATTTAGGAAAAAAAAAACCAACAAACAAAACCTCCACATAGAGGCCTTCTATGCTTCCACAGGTACTCTGCTATTTTTAATAAGGAAAAGGGATGTAATGCACACAGACTGTAGTATCTTCAGCTTGAAGACATCCAGTAATTTTCATTTTTTGTTCAGTCAGCTTTGACAGAAACCCAAAAATTCTTGATCATACTCTTAAAAAAAATAATTTTAAAAACCCCTGTTTTTCTTGGAGGAAAAATCCACTTTTGCTGATCCATCGTGAGAGCATATGGTACAATAACCAGTGCAAAAATCTGCAGACATCTAGATAAATTTCAAACAGTGGTTATTCTATCCTGCTCAGAATATTTCTACTCATCATCATTCATGAATGTTAGTGAGACCTCAATTACTGCACATAAATTCCAAAATATATGGGGCATAAAAATCTCTTTAACCCAACAAAAAGGCATAACAAGAACTGATGGCTGAAAATTAAAGGCAGACAAATTCAAAATCAGACAGGAGAATTTTTGTTTTTTAATAGTGAAAGGTAAATTGAACAAGAAAGTGATGGATTTTTTTTTTTTTTTATATTATTTGAAGCCTTCAAATCAAGTCTTAAACATTGTACTGCAAGGAAATAAAAGCTCTTGGCCTCTAGATGGGAAAGGTGACAAGAAAGCTCTATGTATTTTTTTTTTAATATTAAAAAGTCACAGCAGGTTACCTAATGGTTTCTTAACACTTCAGAAGACCACAACCTATAAAACCATAAAAACAAGTTAGTCTACTGAAAATATACTTCTTGATCAGTCATAGGTTGTATCAAAAACTGTGACTGTGTGATTAAGTGGACATATATCCTTATGCAAGATGGAAATACTGTAATTCTTAAAAGGTGAGTTTTCTGAGAGCTGATGACATTCAGTGTCATGTTAGATTAATTAAAAATAAGTAGTAAGGCTTTTATTTTTTTTTAGCATGAGAAATAATAGCAAAAAACTATGTAAAAGAATGCAAAGCAGCAGAGTTAAACTAATCGACCTTCCTGAACTTCCCTTTTAGCTTTCATTTGATAAAATCTAGGTAAAAATAGTGAAAAAAAAAATGCTACATTACATGGAAGCTTTTGCTACCAGAAAACTGGAGGTACATAAACCAGGACTTGCATTGCAAATCTCAACATAGTTCTCCAAAGGCCACAAAATTAAACATGCATCAACTACACACATCTTTTCTGTCCAGCTCTCCTGGCTAAGAGAGATTCCAGACCTCAGCTGTGTATTATAAACAGAAAACAAAACTTGTTTCATAACTAAGTTGTTTCAGAAACACTCCCAAGATTTATACTGAAAAGATTCACACTTTAAAAACCAACATCAGCTTTTCCAAAAGAGATTAAAATTCTTCAAGAGGAAAAAAGAAATCGAACATCCTGCATGAGACCCAAGTTACTAAATCAAGCCAATAACCAGAAAAATGTTGCCATAAGAAAGACAGAATGTTCAACTCACCATTTGATGGGTGATTCCTGAGATTTTGTGCAGTATGACTCACAGGAGAGGAAAATGGACTCATTTCACGTGTTCCTGTTGTTGGTGAGTAAGAGTTGAGATTTTTCTTCTTGGCCTTCGAAGGTGTTCCATCATATGCCTAAAATGTAGCAAAACACAAAGAATCTAAATGAAAATGGGATAAAGATGAAGAAATACCCACATCCATCCAAACCTACAGGAGCTGTTAACTTTCCTTCCACAAACTAAACACATTCTGGCCTCTACCTTTCCTGGCAGTAGAGTCAGGAACCAGACAAAGCCTCTCTGAACATTTACCAGCTGCTCACAGATTTTTCTAAGTAATTCCCAATTGTATGTGCTCCCATTCATGGAAAGCCCACCTTACAAATTGTGGTGGGTTGAGCTTTTTTGGCTGCCAAGCCACCCGACCACTCCTCCTCTTCATTAACATTAGTTTTACTCAGGAAAATAAAAAAACCTTCAAACACTCACCTCCTAGTTTCCATAAATAAAAAGTATGTGTTTTTTTTTCTCTGTTTCTTTGGTTGGTTGGTTTTTAAAACTAGCCAAAACCTTGTATTACTTTTCCTGTAGTATTGAGAATTTAAGACACATAAACTATAAGCAAGTATTTTTAGATTTTAATTCTAGAAAAAAAGATAACTATTTGTTATTTCTTGTTATTTTCTAAATAAGTGTTAATTAAAAAAACAAACCCAAAACAAGTGGGTCCCTTAAATCCAAAACTGTCTCTGGCTTAGGATTTCAACATGTCTAATGATATAAAATTTATTGATTTAAATGAACTGGGCAGGGAAGTTTCCAGAAGGATTAGTCTGAAATTCTGAAGCAGTAACTGGGACTAGCTGGGACACAGTTCACCCTCTAGACTGGATGCTGAATTGCAAACTGGGATTTCAGATACAGCAGACAAAACCAAACCAACCCCACACTTTGTTTGCACCCAAAGGGCTCCAGCTCTAGTAACAACTTGTTTCCAGCTAAAAAGTTCAGCAGCCTTCAACAGCACAATAAAGGGACATTTTTGGCAAAACTACTTTTTCTAGTACCTTTCAAAATTTTCTCAAGGGCTTAAAAAAGGGCTGTACACATGCAGTGAAACAGTTTTTTTCCTATGGTTTAAGTTATTTTTTTTTCTCTTGGAAACAGTATCATTGAAGCAAAACCCATAGAAAGACAGAGTAAAAGATTCCTGCATTTTTTAATTTGTTACAATCCTGGGGCTTTGAGTTTGAGGAGCAAATTAATTTTTCTCTATTTTTGCAACTGTAGCAAGCAAAGGAAGAACTCATCCACTTCCCAGCCAAGCAGCCTGTTCTACCAACTTGATCCTCATTCCCTCTGTAGAAACTGAATGTCTATCTTTTGTCTTCATGCCACTCACAACACTCAGTATTCTTATACAGAGTATTTCTTCATTGGAAACTTTATTGTATATGATTAGTCTGTAATATCTTTGGGTTCCACTTATTCATAATAATTAATAGCATAATCAATATTTATTAATGTTAGAAAAAAACATAATGGGCAAGCATATTAGACCATTTCAATACCATGAATGAAACACAAGGTGAGGATCACGGATTTATATTCATTAAAGAACACACAGGACTTAAGCTGAGGTTGGGAAAAAAATTTAAAAAACCAGATAACCTGATATTTGTACTTAGGTAACTGACATTAATTTGAAACTGCAGAGGAAATCATTCATTCATTTCCTTCTCATACTCATCATTTTTTGTCCTGTTTTGCTGGAACAAGACCCTCATGCTACTCCTTTTTAAATCCAATGAACCAAGAGCATGGGAATCTCCTGCGTGCTCTCGGAAAAGGGTTTACTAGGACCTTGAGAGCATGGAAAGACAACTCTGAGAAGGCCTGAACCTCACAGGTTTAAGTTCTCACAAATATTCCTTAGAAAATTTAACTACAGCAAATTCAGATCTCTGAAGGGTTGGCCAAGCAGTATTTTTAAGGCAAGTAATCAGGTTCACCAGGTAACTTCTGACACATGTCATACAAAAGATAAGTCCCCGTTCCTGGCTTTCAGTTTTAAAAATGCCAGTATTATATATAATCAAGAGAAATTTAATAAATATAAAGAATGTTCAATATTCCCTCTAAAAAAATACAGCATTTTCTTATATCCCTTCTGTGTTCTTCCCTACTGAACTATTAAAACATCCTGAACTTCTAATCTCCTTCATTCGAAGGCATTTCTTGTGCCACTCATACCAAAGCCAATGCTCACAACTCATTTTCTTCCACAGAATGATAGAGGTCCACACTACAATTTCTGCAATTACACTTTCAAAGAGTAACAGTACCTTCAATTCTAATTCAGATGAAGACAAAATACTGATTTAAGCCATGGCATTATACTTCCAGTGCTGCTTGCTATTCCATTTCTTATATATATTACTGCACTTTTATACAAAGCTGCAGCTTTGATGTTTTTCTTCTCCTGCTCTGCCTGGAGTAGTTACTTTTAATTTAGAACCCAACAGTCTTAGTACTGGTCATCAGTAACATGACTTACACCCTATTTAAAAAGATTTAATTTGCTGCCCACTTATTTGGCTTTCTCATAGCTCCTGGATATTACTCTGTCTTGTTTCAGTCTTGAATACAGTAAATAATTTTGCATCAGCCATTTATACTCTTTTTGCAGTCTATCAGTACTTCAGCAATACCTGATGGGACCTTCAGTTTGTTGTCACTAATATTTTGCCATATTCAAGAAGGTTAAATCATCTTTAAATGAAATATTAATTGCAGTAAAGTATCAATGACACTTCAATGTCATCAAATCTCTTTTGTAGCAGGGAGAGTCTCCAATCTGCTTAGACTTCCAGGGTATTTTTCCTGCTTGAAGAGAGGTCACCTCAGCCACCATATATCTAGATATTTTTTGGACTCCTCTGAGCACCTTACCCAAACAAAAATGACTGCAGTACTTAGAAGGACAGTAGTTATGTGGAGTAAGAATTATCTTCTAGGAAGAAGAGTCTTAGTCCAGTTATGCAATTTTTTAATGATACCATATTAATATTAGAAAACCCCAAAATACTGATTTCTGCTCTGATTTATTCAGCATGCTTTGGGTAGTCTGACCAGTGGTGGCAAGAGGGCTTCCTGAACAACAGGCAAGAAACAGCAGAAACAGCAATGGATGCAGCAGAGCTCAACCAGATACCTCACCCAAACCACGTGTGTTTAGTACCTCACAATCCTTCCTACCTTCTATAGTTATTTAATTAAGGTACACTTTAAATCTTTGACATGGATCTGTTAAGAGACATCATATGAACCAAAAATCATCATGTAAACCCACATTGCTGAGATTTCACCAAAAGTTTTATATCATTCAGATGTGCAACAAAAAGCTTAACAACAGCCCAAGAACCTGAATGCAGGTAACCACCAAGTAACTCTTTAGCTTATGGGGAGGGGGCAGGGAAGGAATAGCTTTGAGGCAGTAAAAGAATTGTGTGTAATTTTAGCTGGACCACTCATCTACAAAAAAATGTTACTACAGCCCAAGAAGCAGATGCAAAATTACAGTCACAGCTGCATCCCGAGCAGAACAAGTTGGGTAATGGTACACTAAGCTGCTAATTAAATTGCTAATGATTTTTTTTAGTGCCACTGCGGTATTTTGCCACCTTTGTTTAAATTTAAAAAAAAAAAAATAAAAAAAGTGGCTGGAATATTTTTTTTTTTAAATTGCAAATTTCTGTTTTGCTAAATAGCAGTGAGACCCCCCCAAATATGTGCTGCATGTAAACAAATCTCTTCAAAATGACACTGACGTGAAGATTTATGGGGAGGTGATTTGCTGACCAGCTATTTCTCTCTATATACTTTCCCCAAATTTTCCTTCCTTTAAAAACCACCATCCTCAGGAGCTCCTCTGTATTGATGTCTGCAGCAACACCCACTGTTGATAATAAACTGACATATGTCACGACATGCTGGTGCTGGGAGTACGCTGTAGCTGCATTTACAAAAAATAATAGCAACAGTACAATTTTATTTTTATTGTGATAACTGTGGTGAAATTTATGGCAGTGTTAGTAGTTTATTGTTTCATTATGCCAGATTAGCTGAGGGAGGTAATTACATCCTTGATGTGAAAATGCCTTTAATGTTTTCATTTCGATTTTGTGGTTTATAATATGCAGATTACAGCATTATCATAATTCCATATTGTTACATGTACAATTACATGGCAGAACATTCACTTTTAGGATAACAGAGCTAATTTCTAATAAATGATTTCACCAAGGATCTTATCTCATTCAGCTCTTGGGTAAATAGTGCTGGCAATAAAAAAATATGCATATTTCTCCCTTATTTTCAAGTGATTCACACAGATGTACACTGCTTAAAGCCAAGCAGTTCTATGACAAATGGAATACAATAAATTTTATACTAATATTTTCAGCAGCAATTTTGTGCCTTGTTAAGATTTTTCTGGCCAACATCCAACCTGTCACAATGAAATATCACTTATATATGCCCGTGTGTGAATAGATCTATACACACACACATACATACAGCCCAGATGATCCCATACACCAAAAAATACTTACATTATCTCTTTTAACAGTGTCCAACTTTAATGCTCTTTTAACTCTGCAAGAGAAAAAAAAAAAAGGACAAGTTTTATGGTCATCTAGACACACAGATTTCTGGTAGTAAGGTCTGTAATTTTAAAGACATTTTCCTTTCTCATGTTTCACTTTTTTTAATATGCTACACAAGAAAACCAATCTCATCCAAAGCAAATGCATTAACTGATTAAAACACTGTGTAACAAAAATGTTGCTTGTTTAGAAGCATGAAATATTTGCAGAAGAAAATCCAATTCTCCATTTTATATTAGAGCTGAAGCCCAAGGCACTGAAGTGAAATCACACGGTGTATCTGTCCCTCTCAAAGACTATAACCAATGACAAAACACAAAAGCATTATCATTTACATACCTTCTGAGCAAGGGTTGGAATTATTTTGCCATTAGTAGAAATCAGGAATTAGGCATTTCAAACACAGGTACAGCCAAGGTGAAAAAAGTACTTCTTCCCATCATTTTAGCTCTTAACATGATTCAGTGCTACCAGACTATGACTTAACTGGGGAACAGATGCTCTATGTCTTTACAGGTCCCCAAACCATAAGAAACTATTTGCCAGTCTTCTTCACTATACTGATTCAGGAACATGCCAAGCTCTCTCTGCAAAATCTGCTCTGCTGAACTGGATGCCCAGCTGTTAATGGCAACGCTAGAAGAGGAAAGCTGAATATTTATAATACTTTATATCGTACAGCTGTCTGCTAAAGAGCAGTCATCAAAATTTTATTGAATGCAGGCTAAATGCTCAAAGGAAAGAAAGGTCAACATAAATTAAGACTATTTTTCCCAGGGACAACTGAAACTTTTTAAGCACATTCCTAAATCTTAAAAATAGTTTAAAGCATTCTATAAAAGGACGAGGAAAAAAAATTTAAATCTTGATATGAACAGTCCCCAAGAAACACATAGATTACATCAAATTATACAAGATTTAGGAAATACATCATATTTCAAGAACTTAGTTCATGGTTTTCATCTAGGAAAAGAATGTTTTAAGGAATTAAGATGACCCCATTCGAACCATAGACTTTTCAAGTTTATGTTACTATTCCAGAACTGTAAATTAAAGTATTAGAAAAAGAGAATGAAAATACACCTTCAAAACACAACTCAGTCTTATATGAACATTGTTATACAACTATCTCTATCACAAAAAGAGGAAGGGAATTATTCTATCTTAGAAAAGCCAAGTAAACAGGTAACATTTAAATTAAATAAGCATGTGAATTTCTTGCCAAAGGGCAGCTGAAGCTATACCAGTTTGATGGAATTCTTTACAATGTATTTCTCTTTTAAATAGAAAACCATATTGCTTAAGGAATACTGACTCTATTACATCTTCCACCCCAGTGGCAGCAGAGAAACATTCTATTTATTAATCCTTCTAGTCTGAAAGGATGCTCCAGGGGCCAATGCATTTGCATGTTATACTAAGGCATGTTACCATGGAAGTTTTTATGATGGACTTCAAAAAGAGCTGGCAGCCAAAGTAAAGCAGAATCTGGACTCAACATAGCCATAGGATGAAGATAAATGAGAAACTACATGAAAATCCCACTAAATTATAAACATTTTGAAAATTTTTTGGAGAGAAAGTTGTGGACTGGTCAAGACTATGTTCTTTAAAGTCTGTCAAGTACTGCGTAGAGCAATGGAGTTGCAGACAGCCCAAATTTCTCTCTGGTGGCCTGTAAAAGCCCTGCAAACACCCCAAGCGAGGCAGCCTCGCTCCAGGCAAGCCCTTCAATTCTGGAAGGAGCTCACAGGTACAATTTTGGCTTCAGAAGGTCAACTTTGCTTCGCCTTCCCCAATCCATCCTACCTGGCAGCCTGGTTTGCTTGTGGGATTGTTTTTAATGACTGTCTCTCTGGTGTCATAATGCGAGAAGATAAATCTCAATATATGTTAAAATTTGTGCTCTTAGTCTACACGCATTCCTTGGCTAGGACCACTAAACAAAATTCATCCAGACATCTAGCATGGAGACCTGGTTGCCCAAGTGTCTTCTATCAGATCTTTCAAAAGATGAACATAGAGAAAAACCAATATGTGCAAACAAAATTCCTGAAGTATTCTAGGAAACATCATGGAAGAACACCAGCTTTACTTTGGTTTATCTTTTTTTATAGGGTTGAAAAAGCCTTGCTGTGGCTATGGTGCAGAATCAAATGTCAGAGTGTGAACCAGAAATGGAGACAGAAAGGTGAGGCGTATGTGATGACAGTACACAATTTATTTACCTGCATTTCCTACCCCTGAATTGGTTCAAAATTCCCTGATGAGGCTTAATTCATTTTCTTAACTATGCACAGTATGATGGCACACGTTTGTAGCTAGTTAGACTACCTGCAATGATTATTTTTCCCCTTATATTTTGAATAAACTACACATTACTTCCATAGTGTATTATTCAAGGTCATATTGTCTGCTACTTGCTAATACTGGAAGATCTTCACTCACTGGAATAGTCCTTTGATGAAACCACTTATATGTGAACTGCTTAACAGTGACAGCCTAGGTATGCAATTTAAATTTCTAAAAAGAAGCTGATTTTCTATAGTGTTTTTAATTCCACATACACTTCCTCTCCTTCACAATTCGTTTATGAATGAATGCAATGGTAACAGTCAGGTACAGACTTAATGAACATAAAAGAGCATACAGAATCAGGGACTTGATTATATTACTTCATTAAAAATACCCTAGAGAGTACTGCAGTGCATTCTGAGGCCATTTGAATGTGCTTCCTCTTCAATTTCTGTTTTTACTGGGCAAAATAAAAAGGAAACACTTCCATGGTATTTACATATTGCTTCGTCTTCAAAACCTGCCAGCAAAAATATCTTATTGCTTGGAAAACCAGAAATAATACATGATCATTTTCTATGTTCAGCATAAATGGTAGTTAAACTCAGTATGCAGCCAGTGAGAAATAGACTTAACACCAACAAAACAAAGCTTGTGTATTGATAAGTTTCCTTGGTATTACTACTGTCTGGCATGATTACTTCCAGGAAGTCAAGACTGGCAGACATTGGAACCTATGTTAGCTCTAACATAAGTTATGTCTGAAACTGCATAAGGAGCTGTAAAATGGGACAATATCCCAAGCCTGTATACAGGCAGCATGAATCTTACGGCCTCATCTTTCTGCTGTTGAAGTTAGCAGTGTCCTATGTATTTTCTTTACTGTTCTTAAAAAGCCAATGATTATTCTTACACAAGAAAAACACCAGACCTACATGAATTACAGGACCTTGAGGGGCTGGAGCGTGGCCAGAGAAGGGCAACAAAGCTGCTGGGGAAGGGTCTAGAGCCCAAGTGTGGGGAGGAGCAGCTGAGGGAGCTGGGGGTGCTGAGCCTGGAGCAAAGGAGGCTCAGGGGAGACCTTCTGGCTCTGCACAGCTCCTGACAGGAGCCTGGAGCCAGGGGGGGGTCAGGGTCTTTTGTCAATTAACAAACAATAATAGAACAAGAGGCAATGGCCTCAAGTTGTGCCAGGGGAGGTTGAGGTTGGCCCTAAAGAACAATTTCTTCCCTGCAATGGTTGTCCAGGGCTGTGCCAGGCTGCCCAGGGCAGTGGTGGAGTCCCCACCCCTGGAGGGGTTTCCAAGCC
>NW_008629276.1:31000-31233 GCF_000691845.1 Merops nubicus
TGTGAGGTACACGGGGCAGTGGGTACCTGTCAGTGCTGGGGGAACAGCTGGATTCGATCCTAAAGATCTCTTCCAAGCAAAAGAATTCTGTGTTCTGTGACTATTTCTCCATAAATTGCAAAGAACAGCAGACACACGAACGGGATTTATTTCCATTGGAGACAATATGAAGTGATAAAATCTGACAGAGAGGACATGGAACGTGTCACACCCTTACCACCACAGACCAGCAG
>NW_008629277.1:0-6736 GCF_000691845.1 Merops nubicus
ATATATACACACACACATATATATTTTATCTACCATAACTTGTGTCAAAGGATCCTACAGGTAAACTCCACTTTAGGTAGAAAGTACCTTTCTTGCTTTCAAGGCTGCCACACTGACACCTTTCAGGTCCTGCCTGGGGAGTAGCACTGAACATCACCTCCCTTAACCTTCACCATGCCCCTGAGGTTGTAGAGAGCTCTTTTGGCTCTTCCCAGGTGTCTCTTTCTGAGGCTGAAGAGTCTGGCCTGCTTACTTGTCCCTTGCTAAGAGGCTCTGATCACATTTACTTCCCTTCTTTGAAGCTGCTCCAGTTCTATAATGCTCTTTCAGAACCACATAGGGCAGGGGCATCTGTACATTTGTGCAGGTGGCTCATGACTGTTTTATACTGTGGTGTAATGTTTGTTTCTGGTTTCTCCTCCTTTCCTTTCAGGTGATTTGTTGTATCCTGTTTGTAAATATAACCTCTCTAACATTTGTTGACATATCCAGTCTGACCTCAGTTAGTCCATTTAAAGTGGACACCGGTGTTTGTCAGGGGAATGGAGGAATAGATGTTCATACCTTCCTGACCCCTGCATGTAGCCTGCTGGCTGAGAGCTCAAGAGGTGCAACAGTCGGCTGTTATGAGGAAAGAGAGTGAAGAAATAGCTCCTTTTGATGTTCTGTGGTGTATGAAGTACTTTGTAAGCCTTCAATATTTCCCTGCTGCCTGACTACTGCAGTGTCTTGGGGTGACTTTCCATTTTTATGTTTGTGTCACAAACTGCTTGTGTCTGGGGCAAAGAATATTCTTCCTCTTCAGCATCTCAGGCTATTTAGACTGCCTGGATCAATACTGATGTGGCAACACTTTGCTCGTTGGCATTGTTTCCTTTGTTCATTCCCTTTAACAAGCTAGAAGAAATATTAACCAATATCATAGAATCACAGAATCTTAGAATGGCAGCTTCAGGCATTTTTTAAGTTGATAATACACTTGTGCTTGTGTATCCTTCAAGCACTGTCCCTTGCTAAACAAATTGATGATGTTGCAGAGAATCTATGTAATTATATTTGAATACAGCTCTTAGACACTGACAAATCCATTGCATGAAATGAAAAGGGCAAAAAGTTAAAATAAAAATACCTTAATAAAATGCATTGTTGCAATACTCCATTTAAAACTGCAGAAGGGAAAATGCATCACTGTGAAAAACACTAAGCACTCACCGTGACACAATCTTTGTTTATAAAAGCGGACAGTGGGCAGCTCCTTGGCTGGTACAAATAGATGAATTTATTTACAACTCCATCTGTTAAATTAGCTGAGGATCTGACCATATACTTTTGTTTGATCTTTAAGCATGAGGTCATTCCTGCCTCCTGCCAAGCCTTAGATAATCAGGGATTTATATCATGGCTTTCATTGTCCCTAGATGTACTGGAGACTTGTGCAGTTGTTCAGTTTCATGATACTGTTGACCTCTTACAGCAAAGCCTATGAGGCTTTATAATTTTTTTTTTTTTTTTCCCCTGGAAACAAATATGAAACTCCTCCCACACTTCTGACAACAGACAAGGCTGCTTTCTGCTGGGAGAGGCTGGAGGTGAGCTGTACAGGCAGTTCAGAGCAGGGGCCCATCATTGCTGAAGACAATACATTTGCATGACTAGAAGCAGTGTTTTCTCCCACCCTGCACATGCTCTCAGATGGTCAGTCACCTTCCCACCAGCTTCAGTTAAAGCACACACTGCTGTAGGTGTGCTAAGTGCTGTGCCTTAGCCTCCAAACCCTGTGTACTGTGGCTTCCAGCAGCACAGACAGCTAGTCAGCTGGCTCTGTGGTGGGCAGGGTAGGCAGGTGGGTTGCTGCTCACATCAGCCTTGTAAAGGACTAAGAACGGTGGGGTGGGATACACTGTCTGGTTTTATCTTCTCAGATCCCAGGATAAGCTCATAGTCTATGAAGAAAAAAAAAAAAACAACAATGCTCCTATGTTGCCAAATGCAGCTACCAACATTGAAGACTTCTGAGCTGGGGCTCAAAATTTTGTCCTTGTTTTTCATTCATAAATAGCTGAGAAGTGATTGTCTGTGCAGGCAGCTGCACTGCTGCAGGACCAGTGCAAGCTATGCTTGAGCAGCCAGTGCTGGGGACCTGCTGCTCCCACAGCCCCTCTGATGGCCACAGGAGGATGGGAGGCTGAGCCTGCCCACAGCCAGTGTGGAAAATCAGAAAAGGGGGTCTTCCAGAAGGAAAACCTCCACACCATCTAGTAGAAATTGCTAGCTGATGTTGTTAGAAGGTTTTGCATGTTTTTAATCTGTATAGGTGTTGGTTTTATCTTGCTCAAATTCAGGTCAGTCTGCCAAATAAAGTAAGGGATGATTGCATTACCTATCCTATACAGTGAATCCATGTCTATTTGCACTTCACTTTCTCTGCTGAGTGTAATGGTGTGCTAAGTAAAGCTATGTGTGGAAGCTATAGTACATGGATATGAATAAAAATATATTTTATGAAGTTATTACTTTGTTAAAAAAAAAAAAAAGGCTAGTATTTGATATGTGGTATTTCTGGCATTGATACCAGAAAGATGTAGTTTAAAAAGAAATGATGCACTAGTTGTCAGGTCATTAGACAGTGGTAAGGGCTCAGAAAGCTACCTTGCTGTGGCTGGGTGTGAACATGAGTTAGACGATTCACTGCATGTGCAGCCTAGGAAGGTGGCAAAAGAAGTTGCCAGGAGAACGAGTATTTTAGTCCAAGTTGGAACCTGGGACAATAAAAATAATTATTTCTTTTCAATTGAGCTTGAGGTCCCCCAGAATAAGAAACTGAGGCAGCTTCGGCATCTGTCACTAATTTCAGAGAGAAGTGTGTTAGGGATGTGTTTGCCCACAGGCAGATGTCATTCAGCCAACTTAGTCCTTGAAAGAAGAGCTTTTGGGACTAAACTGAGCTGCAGTCAAGCTGGGCTTAAACAATGCACCTTGTAGTGCTGAGCGAATTTCATAGCCACAGCAATAACAAAGCCAGACTTGTGATTGAATTGTTCCTTTTCTTCTTAAAAAGAGCTTTAGTTTTAAATGGGGAATAATAAATGAAAATAAAATGTAGTTGTGGCCCATAGTGTTTTCGTTGGGTGGAGGCATTTCAGACATTTCAGTTGTGTCTTACTCTCCAGATGGGAGGAAATGCATGGGATCTGGCCACAGAGGAGCCCTGCAGGGCAGGAGCAGGCATCCCCCTTTTCCTGGCCTCCTCAGTGCAGGGGGTGACTTCCAGCAGCCACAGCTGCCCCTTGGGAAGGGAGATGCCTGCTCTCCACAGAGTCATTTGGAGATCGAGTCTTAACAGATTTCCATTGGTCTTTGTCTGCAAATAGCTCTTCAGTCAATTTTCTCCCTCCTAAGTGAACTTTTCCCAATTTACATTAGCACAGAGACAAACAGATGCTACAGTTTTTTGGGGGGTTGTGTTTTTGGTTGTTTTTTTTTTTTTTTTTTTCCCTAGGCAATAATTTTTGTGTCAAATTTGTGGCATATTAGCACTTCCTCACTGATTTCCAAAATAAGCACTAGGCTTATGTTGTAGTTTGAGGCTTGGAATGGGGTCGTGACCTTCCAGCAACTGGGAGGACCCCGGGTGGGTGTGAAACCATTGTATTCCCTCCCCTTCCCACACACACTCTGATAAGAGGCAGGGAGTGGTTTCTAATTTCACTCCTGGCTTGGAGCTCAGAGAGGGAAGTTGTCCTTTCACTCTGTGGGACCCTGGAACCATTTCTGAGGGTTTTGTATATTTTATTGTTTGTATTATTCCCCTAATCTTTGTATATATTATTTTCCTTACCTCCCTTTTTCATTTTCTGTTCCTGGTTGAACAATATGCTTCATTTTTTTTCCAAAGTGTCTCTCTCTCTCTCGGGGGGGGAGAGGCGAGAACATAGTTCTGTTCCGCGTGGGTCCTGCCCTGAACACCTTTTTACACGGAACCAGGACAGCTTAACACAATAATGCATTATTATAAGTCTGTAATGGAGCTGTCACTTAGGAACAGTAGAGTAATGCTTTACTAAATTTCTTAGAGATTACTTCCTCCTGCTGTTTTGAAGGGATAAAGCAAATCCAACGTGCATCTCATTAAAGTTCCTAAAGCAGGCACTAGTATCACATGGGTTCAATCCTCTTCTGATTTAAGCAGATCAAAATCCCCAGGACTTGTTTGACCTAGAGGCTTAGCAGTTCCATGTGTGCTGGCTTTGTTACACAAATGTGTCATCATGATTTGGGACAGACTTGGCCAGAGATGAGGCAGGTTCCACTAAGTGAATGACATTTATTTGAAATCAGGACAACTTACTTGATATTGGAGAAAGTTGCTTGTGTGTCACCTTTGGCTAGCCTATAAACCACCTGAAAACAGAGCAAAATTTAGAAGATGGGATGCAAAAGAAAACCTGGTTTTTCTGTATCCTAACATCAGAACATTATTTTTGGTAAAAATTTCTGAGAAAATTATGACTAGTTTTCACCTGGAGGAGAAACTATCATTGGACAAGTCTAAGGTAGATAAAACCATAATCTAATACAACAGGTGTCAGGACCAGTAGCAAAGGCTACTGCCTTTGCCTGCGAGAGCCAGAACATTGACTCAGGGAGTCAATGCCATGGCTCTGGTGGCTCTTCTGAAGGACAATGCTCCGAAGTTCCTTCCAAAAGTATCAACATGATATGAAGACCCTTGGAGTATTTCACTGATCCAGGCCAAGAATGAGCTTTGTGAGAGCAAAGTGGAAACGTTGGCATGCAGCAGCAATATGGCACTGTCATAAATTTAGGGCTTTTTTTCCCATTACGTGAAATCACATTATTTGTAGAAACCAGATTGGATACAAAATTTTCAGTCTGTTGGTCCAAGAGACAAGATAAATTATCTATACTGAAAATATAAATATAAGTATAATAATAATAAATTGACATCTCTTCTCAGCTGTATCAGAATGGTTTATAAAGTGATGGCCCATGAGATGACAAGATGACAGCTTTCCGATATATTACCATTTAAAAAGTGTTCTGCAATTGAATTTCTGTAGAAGACTGAGGTTGCTCGAAGTTATCTGTGTGTGCCTTAGAAATATCGTACTGTTTTAAAGCGTATCTACATTAATATGAAGAATTGCATTTATGGAGAAGAATACCATCACATTATAGTTAAAGCTGTCTTGGTGTCTTCATTCCTTACACAAGGCAACATGAAAAGTATTTTCAATTTCAGTAGCAAACACATGAAAACTGACATTAATGCTTTTAAAGTGGTACTCAAAACCCACAGAAATTGGAATCTAGGAAAGCAAACAACAAATAATATAGTTCAGCAAGGAACACGTGACCTATGTTGCGGTACTGCACGACCATGGCAACAGACAACTGTAAAACTCTCAGTCAGGGTATCACAGTTTGGGGTCAGCAACCCCTAGACTGGTAACACTCTCTGTTAACTCCCCCCCCCACTCCCCCCAAAAATGGAAAGAGAAAGCGAATAAGAGAGAGAGAGACTTACGATTAGAAAATAAAACAGCTTTAATACTACCACTAATAATAATAGTAATAACGATAATAAAATGGAATATGTATAAATATGTACAAAACCAGTATTGAACCCAACTCCCCCCTGATGACAATACATCACCGTCACCCCCGACTGGGGGGCACCCCCCAGGAAAGGTCCCAGGCTGGACCCAGCAGCAGATGGTGACTGGGTCCAGGAGCTGGATTCTGGAACTCCATTCAGGAACACATGAGAAGGGAGGGGCGATGGAAGGGAGATAAGGAAGGGCTTGGCCCTCATGATCCTTCAGCTTTCATATCTAATATCAGGGATATGGGATGGAATACCCCATTGGTGAATCTTAGGGTCACTTGTCTTGTCTACTTCTCCCTAAAACCAGGTATGGCTTTTACTTTCTGCCCCCAGCTCTGTGTGGTTCACAAGCTATAGCAGTGACCTTGGTCTGCACACCAATCATTGGTAGTAACTCTAAACAAGAAGTTGGCAGACAGTCTGCAAAAATATGCTGCTAACTTCAGACAGTGCAGTTAATTAGAAGAGCTTTAGCTGAACAGTTAAACCAATGAACAGAACCAGCTCTGTTTTACCCCAAACAAGGACACAGTGTACGAGCACTGCAGCCCAGTGAGTGCAAGATAGGATTGATATTTTTTAAAAAATGCTAGACAGAAGAGACAAAAGTGATTATTTTAGTCATAAAAATGTAACACCTGGGTGATCATTGGTGTAAGGATTTTCCTGGAGTACTTTTAAAACCTGAAGTCTCCAGGTCTTCCAGCACTGACACCATCATCATAATGTTGTTTATACAGTGTTTTAAATAAGGAAATACAGAATCATTGCCTTGCAGTTTTGTAAGATTGGAAGGAATTATTCACAGAATCATAGAATCACTATGATTGGAAAGGACTTCAAGGATCAGCAATTCCAACCATCCTCCCAAAATTTCCCTAACCACTAGACCATAGCCTCAAGTGCTACATCTACTCTTTTTTTGAACACCTCCAGGGATGGTGACTCCACCACCTCCCTGGGCAGTCCATTCCGGTGCCTGACCACTCTCTCAGTAAACTTTCCCCTGATACCCAAAAAAAATTCCCCCTGCCACAACTTGAGGCCATTTCCTCTCGTCCCATCATGAGTAACCTGGACGAAGAGACCAACACCAGCCTCACCACA
>NW_008629278.1:0-304 GCF_000691845.1 Merops nubicus
TCTGCTGCACAGCGGGCGGGCACTGCTGAGGATGGGCAGACGCCTCCTCGCTGTCGCTGCTAGCATCCGACTCGGTCTCCTCCACAGAGGTGTCAGGGGCTGCCACCCTGCCAGAAGACGACGATTCGTGGTCTTCTTCTCCCTCTCCTCTGTGACTCCTTTCAGCCATACTGTCTCCATTTATTTGTAAGTGGGCAAGAGAGTTCTCTAGAGAATTGCTTGCGTCTGGTGATGGCGTTGAAGGACTCATCAGCTGACCATCTAGGGACGGCAGGGGCCTAGCAGAAATGGATGCTAGAGGCTG
>NW_008629278.1:316-2065 GCF_000691845.1 Merops nubicus
CTGCAGAGCTGCAGCCCCCGGCGTCGGTGTGCTGTCAGCACCGTCAGCAGAGCTCTCTCTTGCCAGGTTGACCGTGTTCGCGTCACAGTCCAACCTCAGCCCGGCCACACCCTTCTTTGGTATATCTATTATGTCCCGTTTGATTTTTCTGCGACGTCCATGCTCGTTTCTCCTGTACTGAACCATGTTTTCCAGATCTGCTACGTACAAAAACCCAGCAATTAGCATTTCGGTGCTCTTCTTACCCTTGGAGAAGGCATCTTCCAGCTCTCTACTGGTACGTTCATCATACTGCCACCAACCATTTCTACCTTCGTAGTACCAAGCATATTCTCCATTGCCTCTGCTTGCTGCTTTGAGTTCTTCTGGTGACAGTAAGGTGGGCTTGTCAAGAAAATCCTCCGGAATCTCCTGCCGGCAGAGCGCACAGCGTTTCCCAAGCCAAGAAGCTCCCTTCACACAGAGATAGCAGAAAACGTGCTTACAGGGCAGACTGACTGGATGGACACACGTCTGCAGACAGATGGCGCACTCGGGGACCGTCAGGGACGGTGCTGCAGTACACGACTCGTTTGTCTTCCTGCTGGTGGGAAGCATGTTGATCGAGTGATCTATTTCCCCACAGCCAGCCATCCTGCAGAACACCAAAGACAGATGTAAATCGGTTTATTGTGTCCACCTAAACTGGCACTTTGCATCACCTCTGACCTCACCACACACAGAATGAGAAACTTAAACTGAAGTAAGTTACCATTTCTGACCCTCAACTCAAAGAAACTGACAGGTTAACATTCTGTTTCCTGAGGTGACAGACTAAATTGACCACTAGGAGAACTTCTCTTTATCTGCTTAATTTGTAGCACATTATCACACCAAGTTAGAAACCAAATTTTTGGAATTTTCTCTGTTCTTTTTCTGAAGTTGTGTAGATTAATAAACCTCTAGTCAGCCGGTGACTTTGGAGCCTCCTCAAGAAAGGTAAAGAAGCTATGTTTCTTCCCTCAAGAGGTAATCTAGCTACAAACATTGAACTTAAAACAACATCTCTTCACAGTACTGGTGATCTCCTGTTTGGTTAAGGGATTGTCTGAGCAGTGCCTTGGAATACATCTCCACAGTGGACAACATGCCTGGCAGCACCAGCAGCTACCAGCTGAAGTATTCCCCCACTCTGTTCCTTAGTCTCCATGCATGACAGTACACACCAGCCCTCAAACTGGCCTCAAACCAACCACAATGCTTCAGAAAGAACCAGATTTGGAAAACTGAGGTGACTTTTTCAGAATATACCCTTTTTTCTAAACATGAAGTGAACTCCTTGATTGCATCTCAAAAGGAATCATTGCAGCCCAGCAGAAGGAGCAGTGTATCACCGAAGACACACAACCATGGTTTGACTGGTTTGTGAAGTCATTGCCTCTACACCTCCTCTGGCTGTATCTTATTGCTGTCAATAAAGATGACTTTGTAACCAACACTAAGACAGCAGAGAATGCAAAACTGTGTCACTTTGGCAGTATGTAGGATTTCAGTAGATGAAAAATTCTAGCCTAAATATGCAATGCTGTCTCAACTACATTTTTACCATGGCAATCTTTCACACTCTGTTTTATGGTAGTTTTCCTTTTATGTTCTTATTTAGTAGCAATCAAAACCAAACATCGGATATCGAATGAGGAAGAAGAATGGGCTTCGGGGGATGGGGCCTAAAAAGGTGCCCAAGGACCTCTGAGGCTGACATTCAGCAGG
>NW_008629278.1:2096-10415 GCF_000691845.1 Merops nubicus
GAACTAGTCTTTGCTGAACAAGCAGGAGGGAATAAACTGTCACAGGCACATGGGCCAAAAGGGACCTTCAGAGTTCATGTAGTCCAGTCTCCTGCTTCACATGGTGCTACCACCTGTACTAGATCAGATCAGCTCTGGTTTTGTCTAGATGAGTTTTTTTTGAAACAAGGATGAGGACACCACAACCTCCCTGGACTCCCTGTTCCACTATTATACACGTTCTTAGCACAATGTGTTACCGCAAGAGAAAGTGCCTAAGTGTTACTGTAAAAGCCTCCCCTGCTTTAAACATCTTATAAATGCGTGCTGAGATTAAAAGAAAAAAAAAATGCTTCAGTATCTGTATTTATCTTTACAATAATGTGCTAAGTGCTATTTACTTTGAAATGTATTTCTGCATGCTGTCTGTTCCCTTCTACCACTATAATTTCCTCTCAAAAGACCAATGCCGCTTTAATCCATTTTTTTTAGCAAATCATTCTTCTAAAAGCTCCACAGCTCGGGTATTTTTTCCTGGACGTCACGGTTTAGCCCACCCAGATGGCAACTAAACACCATGCAGCCACTCGCTCACTCCCCCCCTCGCCCGCAGTGGAATGGGGAAGAGAAAATACAATAAAAGGCTTGAGATGAAGGACAGGGAGGACGCACCGACCAATTATGGTCATGGGCACAACAGACTTAATTTAGGGAAAAAACACCAATTTAATTTAAAACACCACTACCAATTCACCAATCGAATCAGAGTAGGATAATGAAAGATACAACCAAATCCTAAAAACACCTTTGTCCCACCCCTCCCTTCTTCCAGGGCTCAGCTCTACTCCCAAGTTCTCCACCTCCTCCCCTACAGTGGTGCAGGGAATGGGGGTTGTGGTCAGTTTGTCACACCTGTCTCTGCGGCTTCTTCCTCCTCAAGGGGAGGGCTCCTCCCATTCTTCCCCTGCTCCTACATAGGGTCCCACCCACAGGAAGCACTCCTCCATAAACTTCTCCAACATCCTTCCCATGGGGCTGCAGTTCTTCATGAACTGCTCCAGCATGGGTCCCTTCCACAGGGTGGAGTCCTCCGAGTGTCAGACTGGGCCTCCCTTGAAGTCACAGACATCTCCAGGCAGTGTCACCTGCTTCGGCATGGGGTCCTCCATAGGCTGCAGGTGGGCATCTCCTCCACTGTCATCCTCCACAGTCTGCAGGGGCCACCCTGCCACACCACCACAGGCTGGAGGGCAGTGTCAGCTCCAGGGCATCCTCCCCCTCCTCACTGACTTTGGTGTCCACATAGTTGTTTCTCTTGCATCCCTTTCCTCTCCAAGCCAAAAAAAGTTGCCCAGCAGGTTCTTCCCCCTCTTAAGTGTTATTGCAGAGGTGCTCCCACTGCTGCCAATTGCCTCAGCTTTGTCCAGAGGCGGGTCTGATGTGGAGCTGGAGCAGCTTCTAGGAGCTTCTTATAGGAACCACCCCTGCAGCTCCATTCCGCCATTACCAGAACCCCACCAGACAAACCCAACACACTGAAGGACCACATAACTGTATCTACCTACATTTCAAGTTAATATCTGAATTTCTTTCTGAGATTAAGCACAAATCTGCATACTAGATCTTAAATCAGCATGCCAGGTAGAGGGACAGCATTACCTAGCACCAGGTAGCTGTCTTTTTACTGTACAGTACACACCTGTCTGTAAGCTCCACGCCAACAATGTTGAGAACAAGTTGCCTTCTGGGACCCTCACACTTCCAAGCTTAGGGTTTGCAACAGAATTTTACAATAAAACTAGGGTTTTATAACGAGAAACTTATTTAAAAAAGGGGAAAAGAAAAGCTGCTACTGAGATTTCAGAACACCCACAAATACAATCCAACCAGTATCTCACAAGAGAAGAGCTGAAAGAGAAATCCGTGTATGGATTAATTTGTGCTAGCCACGGCTGACGTAAAGGATGTGAGTTTTTCAAGTGCTCCCACAAGAAGATACTACTGGGTAAAAATGCATAGCAGCAGAAGTTTTTACTTCCACACTTTGGTTTTACAAAAGGCTGCTTCTCCCTGAATACTCTTTACAAGGTTATCCTCTTCAGACTCAAACAAAAGATTAAAACAACTTGTAGATAAGAAACTTTCACCCAAGTTACGTATCATAGTCACCATTTTGTAGGGGATAAAAATGCAGTGCTGGTATTAAACACACAATGCAGTTTGGCAAATCAAATTCTGATACCATGAGCTAATCTATTAGTAAACTAACAGCAGAATGAAAGTTCTCACCCATTCACTGAATGCACAAAAATGCTTACTTTTTAACTGGGCTCAAAAGGTCACCAATTAACCTGAGAGTTCTTTGATTCCTTGCTAGGTCAAGACAATAATGCAGGATATGAAAAGAAAAGAGTAAATGCCCTATCTTCAAATTTCTATGCAATTTTTAATGACTCGGAGGAAAACGTTATGTGTCGAATGAATAGAGCTGGAGGAGTAAACCCTTATCTCTAAGCCAGTGCTACCCAGCAACACAAAAATCCTAGAAGATAAGCAGAACTGCAGTTGCATGTGCTCAGAATGCAGGACAATTACCCACTTTAAGATCCAGATCAGTTAAACTGACGCTGTCTCACTTTTTGTTTTTAAAGGAAGATCCGAATTACTCCTTTTTTGTTTACCTTGTTAAGTATCAAATCTAGGTCACAGGTTTTTTATGAGCTGGTGTGAGGATGTACATGTAGATTTTTATTGAACAGGTTACCCTTCAACATCTAGGCCTGCTATTTGGCAGCATCATCGCTGTGGGAGCACTTTCCTTGCAACTTCATGGTATTAAAAACTAAATAAAACTGATCACAGAATATTTTTCCTGAAATTAAGAGTAATATTTTATAACAAGGTTTAATAAAAATAGGCTTCATATCAGAACTGTTACCAAACAGTAAAGCTCTGGGTTTTGGATGGTTGGGTTCCCCTAAGTTACTTCTGGCAACTGGGAATATTGAATAGTGAGGCTAAAAATTAATCAAACTCAAGGACAAGTTCTAAAAATAATTTTATTTAAAGTATTTAGATCCTCAGTTCAGGTATGGGGAAACAATAAGCATCTGAACACTGCATCTTAATATAAACACAACCTAAAGCAAACTGAGAAGGAGCTAGTCCACAACCTTTCCAAATCCCAACTCTCTATCATCCTTTTTTAGTTTTGTTTGTTTTTTAAAGAATACTTAAATTTTCAAGCTTGGAGTGCACAGCCTAGAGCACCTTCATCAATACACGAAGTATGGAAGAGGTGATGTATAAAAATTGTATGAGAAGACCCTGGGCCTTCCAGGACTCTACAGGAAGAAAAAAGTAAATTGCCACAAAACCAACCCAAAACTGAGTAGTTTTTCAAACTCCAGGTCAAACTCTAACTGTAACTAAGCAGTTGGTCAAGAAGCTGACATGCCCAAGTCCATGACAGAACAACAGCTTACCTTTTCTGAGTAAGGTCTACTGAAGCATACCGCAAGACTGAAATGTCCTCTCTTCAGACGTCTCCAGCTGGGATGGCAGCTCCTCTTCCCCAAGGCTGGCTCATCCCTTCCTTGTCCTGCCCAGTGCCACACTACAGCATTTCAGCTTCTCTGCAAGCAAAACGAAAGCAAATAATACCACCATTACAGTGTTGCACAGAGGTATAACCAAACAAAATACAATGCCGTGGTCCTGTTACAGAAAAGAAATTATTACACTTTTTTTTACCCGATGGAGGCTATTTTCAGTATGAATATCATTAGATTGTCTCTTATTTTTTGCAATAATCAATTTTGTCCCACCGTTTTGGTGTCAATTACTTTGATGCCCGATTTAAGGAAATTACCTTTCTCTAAAGTAGTATAACAGGCAATTACCTTTAACTACAATAAGGTAATGGCTCATTTCCATAAAGTGACCCTGCACACAAAAGGAGAAACAAGGCCAAAGTTAGGAGCAACTCTCTATATTCAGAGAGCTAAAGAAACCTGTTTACAGAACTGTCCATATCATGTTCTGCCAAAGGAATATCTAGGCTTGTATCTTATCTCTTAACAGTGGCTTATCACATGCTTTAAGAGAAAACAGTGCATGCAGACAGCTGATTTCCCCTGGGTCCTCTCCATATTTCAAGCAGTCTGTAGCTCAGAGCTTTGCATCCTTGTCCTCTTTTTCAGAGGCCACATGCATTCATTTAATGAATGAGCTTCAGAACCCTTCAGCACTTTTTTCTTTATAAATCTCCATATATATGTTCTCATACCAGGTTATAAACAAACTCCATGACCTAGATTTGATACTTAAGGTAAACAAAACCAGGATTAATTAGGATCCTCCTTTATTTCTTCATAAAGTGCTGAAGGGTTCTGAGGTTCACTCGGGGAACGAATGCATGCAATCTCTGAAAAGAGGGCAAGGATGCAACTTGTCCTCCACATCACTGAAGTAATACACCCCTCTCCAGGCTAGCAGGTAGTGTCAGCCACGATACATTTTGTGTATGTCACCAACAGAATCTGAGCTAAGTCATCTCACAAATACCTAATAATCACTGGAAACCAGCATCTAATAAAGACCTAAATAACTCTACAGTAGGGAAGTGTAAGAATCTGCAAACTCTGAGAGGGCAGGAGGACCACCAAGATTTCATTGTGGGATTCTCACACCCTAAACACGAAGGTCTTGGGCTAAAAGACCCACCCTTAGTTACACAAAGTATTTGGGCATCTTCTGTAAAAAGACTAATAAGCCATAGGGTTAGATCTTCCTTCTGGCCTGTAGCTTTGAAGATGATTCTTAAGCATTTTGAAGTATAATTTCCAGTTAGTGCATAATGTTACGTATAGGAATGCTACAGAGCAGACCCAGCAATGTCACGTCTTGTATTTCAATTTGCTGGAGGAAAGAATCATTTCAGTATAAATACAGTGCAGATCAGATGTGTACAGAGTCGAACAAAGTCAAGGAGTGGGAAGTCCCTGAAAAAAAACCATGAAGCATTCATCATTACAGTATCCTGTGCTATAGTCCTACATCAAACAGTGAAACATTTATCATTAATAACATCAGAGCGAAATGTTCGGATGACTTCAGTACAAGACACATTACTCAACAACGTTATTTGCTTCATAGCTGAGCTCCAGTCCATGTAACATTCCATGCAGCTATTTTTAGAAAGAACTCCTAAGGAAAAATGCAAAAATTAACAACCCTATCCACACCTTTTCTGCCCTCTTCGTTCTAGCAGCTTCTCCTTTCCTCACACATCTATCTGAAACCAGGAGCTGCAATCGCATTGCAATTTTGGCTCTACTAAGGCCCTCAGACAAGATACTATGTTCTCTATGATCAAAGAGACAGTTGCAACAAGCTTGATGCTGTGGGTGTGGTGTTCTGTCCTTCATCTTAGGAGCTGGCTTTTTGTTACTTCTGTAGGTATCACTGTAAGCTTTTTATCTACTACCTCTTGCGATCCACTATTGGAGGTGGCACATCATAAACCCAAATGTTACCTAGTGATGTCAGAAAAAGGTTAAGTTATTTCTAGTAGATTTCTTAGGAAATAAAACTGCATGCATATATTCAAGGTATGTAATTACTCCTAGAAGAATCCACTTAGGTCATAATTATAGCATTATGGTAAGGCAACTTTCCAACTGCTACATGGCTCTTTTTAAGAGCGAGCTCACAAGCTGACTTCAGGTAACCTCTACGTTTCACAACATTGTTATTTATTTAATAAGCCAGCCTTGAAAGCTTTACTAAACAGGCTAGAGGACACCTGCGGTTACACACACCTTTCCTGGATGATGACTCCTCCTTCACAGTCGAGTGGGTAAGAGCTGTGCCCTATACTTAGCAATAAGCATGTGGCGTGGGGTGCCCCACGAGCGCCCCTTCCCCCTGTGCGCTCGCCAGACGCACAGCCCATGGCCCGCCCGTTCACAGCCTCCCTTCGAGATGAAGCAGGTACGGGACCATCCCGCTCACCAGGCGCAAGAAATACCACTGGGCAACATCACCCCCTGAACGGAGGCTCGGCCATCATTTAGGTGATCTCTTTGTCCCCTTGAAAAAGTCTCCTGGGACGCTTGCTGGGAGAAGTTCCCATCTGCCTCTTCCCTGCAGCTTTGAGATGTTGAAGTGGTGGACTTCCTACCAGGCCAATCTCCCACAAGTGATTTCAGGTTCCCCTGAAGAAACAATTCAAGCTTTTACTAACCAAGATGGAGTTGAATTATTTCTTGGTAGTTCAGTCAACTGTGCCCATCAGAATCCCTGTAAACTATCAGGCCTAACACAATTTTTTTCCACTTTTCTGTTTCTTTGGAAAAAAACAACAAAAAGATCCCAGAAACGTACGTATTTAAGAAGCCAGCTCCTAAATGTTGATGAAGCATTACCTACAGACTTTAGAACTCTTCTCTGTAAGTAAAAGCTTAGCTTTTTAAAAGCAAACAAGCAGAAAACATTGGTAAATTCAACTAACACTTCTAACTGTATCAGCCAGAGACTACTGAGTCCTACCTCAAATGACAGATGATGTCAAATTCTGCAACTCTGTACAGGTTACTCTAAAATAGCTATCACAAATTCACCATTCACCCTCCCCATATGCTGAAAACTCAGCAACTACAGAATTACTTCAAAAGAGTAAATGCTTTTGTGTAATTAAATACTTGTATTTTTCCAACAATCTCCCCAACTCGTAACTCAATTACTGGGGGAGCAGGAGGGTAAAAAGAACACCAGAATTCTGCCCATCCCTACAAGTCACCACAAGCCAAACATTGTGGGAAGGAAGAAAGGAGGAAGGTGGCTGGTTTTTTTTTAAATAGGAAAAATCACTCTCTCGTCTGATGATCTGCTACTGTCACATATAGTATGACCTCAAGGTACTGAACCCATCAAGTATTTTTTATGCACTGTCCAGGGACAGTTTAAATAACCTCACTGTTTCCTGTACTTGCCTACTTTATTCCTAAAACTTAAAATGTCTTCAGGAATTGATGGTTATGATGAAGCTTCATGTTCCCCGTCATTCCTTATCCTTTGCTATTACACATTAATATGAAAAAAATCCCTATACGTACAACTGGAACTGAATCTCAGAACAGTGAAGAGCAGACCAGGCAACCATTTTGGTATTGAACTGCTACACACTTACTCAAAACAAGGTTATTTTCCTCACACTCAGTTTGAATTTTGAGCATACATCCTATTTCGATTTATTTAACACAGCAAAGTGTTTGTTCCTCATTCAAAATGATACTGTTTTAAAAATGAAACAGCAACTGGTTCATGGGAAGTTATCAGTGCTTAAGAAAAAGAAAGCAAGTACAGGAACATCTCTGTGTATATGGACTTAGATTAACATGCACAGAAGAGAGAAAAAAATAGATTTAAAATAAAAGAAATCTCAACAAATTTTGTCCCCAATTTCAGGAGTCCACTGTTCCACAGCCTTTTAAAATACTGCTGTTCCAGCTCTCTAAATGAAGGACAGTTCAATTACATCTAAATTGATGTAGTATACTGTGAAGGAAACTAGAACAGAATTTTTTTCTTTCAGCCAGTAGATTCTGCATTACAGCAATTTAAACAATTGGTACTTTGATTCACTTGGAAAGAAAGCACAGTATTAACTACACGAGACCATAAAGCAAGTTCTTGCAAACATTCAGCATTTAAAGACTTACTCCAAATGACCAAATCAATATTCAGATTTGACTGTATCTTCAAAACTACTACAAACCATAATTTTTGGTAGTGCCTTTTTAGAGATGCTCTAGGAACTATTTTTAAGTAGCCCGTGTCCGGAGGCAGCAGCTAACAAGGTAACAGGACTGTATTTTTAGCATTACAAATCTGACAAAAGCAAAACGTTTTAAAGCACTGCTCCCTATTCCTCCTTGTAATTATTCAATTTATACTTGCATACTACACCACGAATAACAAAAGCTCTATTTCTACTTCCTATCACACAAAAAAAGTTACACTAAGAGTTAAAACCAAATAAAAGCGTGGGCTTTTAACTACTTCACCATTCCGATTATCTCGTTTGCAGGAAAACCGCCTATTTACGAAGTAATTTGTAACAATTCTTCAGCGGTGGCAATACGTACTGCACCAAACGCCGGAACCTGTTCCCACGTCTCGTTTTAGCATTCCAAAGGGATGCAACCCGCACGCCCCCGAGCATCCACGCACAAAAGAAACAAAAGCACTTCCTTCCAAACACCAGTTACTTCTCTCGACGCGCTTTGTTCTGTGCCGCCACGGCTGCGTGCGCGACTTCCACCGCAGGCTCGGGGA
>NW_008629279.1:0-499 GCF_000691845.1 Merops nubicus
AAGTCTTACATGCTGCACATGCTGTTACGATTCCTGGGTCAAACTCTCACCACGGGTGCAGACACAAAACTAAAAAGATGTTGTCAGAATTGCTAACACAGGTTTATCAGGGTGCTGTAAGGTCTGATATTAGCACCTCCCTTACACTCTTACAAAAAGGGAACTTGGTAGCAGGGGCCATAACTGAAAAACTGTTGCCAGTACCTTGTTATTACTGGGTAAGCTGTATAACTGGTAAATTTCCATGTTATTTTCTTGCCCTGGGTGACAGGTTTCAAAAGTCCTCATTGCCATTTAATTAATAGGTTAGTGAAGAGCAAATATTTAGTTTTAATAATACTTATTTTTTTTTAAAACAAAGCAGAAAAAGCTGAATTAGTTTTGTACTGAGTCATGAGCATAGACATAAAATGGCTAAACAGGAACCAGTTAATACATTTAATTTGGGCTTTTACAAGATCTTTTAAGAGTTCCTTCATTGCGGGCTTCTAAAGAAAAG
>NW_008629279.1:554-776 GCF_000691845.1 Merops nubicus
TGTGTTCCTTCCGTGCCATCTCTTCTGTTGACCATCTCTACAGTGTCAACTATTATATTTCCATCTCCAGCATCATCCTTTGTGTTGGTCTGGGCACTTCGTCCTATTCATTAGCTTAATCACTCCTTTAGACTGGGAAAGAATTAGAAGGGGAGAGGCCTTACTTGACCTTGCAGCTGTCTGGGCCTGGGGTCGACATGGTAGACCTGTCTAGAAAAGACC
>NW_008629280.1:0-16982 GCF_000691845.1 Merops nubicus
GCCCGGCCCAGCCCACCGTCGGCTCTGCCGCTGCTTCGCCCCGCGCTGCGAGCTCCCAGCAGGACGCGGTCAATGGAGAAGTAGGGGAGGATGTCTCCTGCTTCTGCTCCACCAGAGAGCTGTGTCGTCACGGGAGGGAGCAAGAGAGAAAGCAAGCGACGGCCCTGGAAGGAGAAGCCAGCTGCTGCTGGAAAAATAAAAAAATAACGTTATTGCCTCATGTTCCTTTAGCATGTGACCAGTTACGGCAATTGCTGATTGTCTACATACCAGGAAAAAAAATGCCCTGTGGTATAAAAAGTTCACAGACTCTACTTCAGGTCATTCCAAATGACCTCTCCTCCAAAGGCATTTATTAAAGAAGTCAACTGCTAATCCAACATTTAAATAAACTTTGCTGAACAAGAAGAAAATCAGAAAGTACTAGAGAAGGGTTGGGTTGGTTTTTTTTAAGTCTGTAGTGGACTTTATTTGCTCTCCATTGTCTCTGTGTGATTTGCTGCAGGAGATGTCTCTCATTCTTTGAAAATAAGCTTTTAAATATAATGAAGCAGATAGAAAAGAGAAAAAAAGAGAGGTCACAGAAGATTTGAAATGTCCATTTAACACTTTATCTGTTAAGAGGATGCTACAGTGTACCTTGTGTCTTCCAGAGCAGGGCTGCTTTTGTCTGGGGAGAATCTGCAGATGGATGGAGCAGGTTGAGGTCAGGCACAGGGACACACATGCAGCTCAAAACAACAGTGCCTGGGGAAGTTTTCTGGGTGTTTTTCTGTCCCCTGACTGTTGATAGGGTTTCTTTGCCCTCGTCTGTATCTTTCAGGCAGACAAAAAGAATTAAGATGTGTGTGTATGTGTATTCTTCAGAATTTGTTTGAGCTAAGCAGTACTAGGAAGAATTTCTGGAAAAGGACAGAGTTTTGATCCAATTAATTAATATTAATTATATTCTTCATATTGAAATATACATATACACACAAATTTGGAATATAATATAATGTAATACAATCTATATTATATACAGAAAATATGCATTCTATTATTTTATGTGTATATTAATATTAAATATTTTCATTTAGTCGCCTACCTGCACAAAAAGTAGCAGACTTATTACAAACTTTTTTCTTCTTCCTTTCATTTTAATTGATTATTATTTCTATTAGTTGCTGGTCCTTTTAATTTCCTATGGGAGGAATCCATCCATTGAGGAATAGGGAAGAGTTAAGTAGACTGCTGCAAGTATTCCTCTCACCTAGCTGAAGAGTTTACTGCTAAGTCTGTGGACACCTATTCAGGTCTAAAACAAATGACTACTCAGAGTATTTTTAGTGAACTAATTGCTGGTAAGAAAGGGGGGCTTCTTCTGAAAGTGTTTTTCTGTGTTGCTTTTTTGCTTTGTGGAAATGCTGAGTAGCCATTAATTTATGCATTGCCTGTTTAACTATATGGTGAAAACTAGAGAAACCTCTTGGTGGCTATAAAAGTATTCAAGGCATGGAAGGCACAGGCATAGCAAAACCATGGTACATGTAATTTGGGTATCAGTAAAACCTACCTGCCTTAAAAAAAGAAAAAGCTGATCACATATCTGCACAGGAAAATAAAAATAAAACCATAAACCTCAGAGTTCCTGCGAATGATTTGCTACTAACGTCAGTATTTTTTTAGAGAATGAGATGATTTAGATCAAGCAAACATTCTTCTGACATTAGTGACGTAACAGTCTCGTGTTCAGAGAGATTTCCTGTTTACTTTGGGTCTGAACACAGACATCTGAGGAAAGTAGGTGCTAAAGTTTTCATTCCACATCTGCATATAAAGACAGTCCAAAGTGTTCTGAGGTCTGTAGCAAACTTTATATACATTTTTGTTCTTATAAAAAGGGGGTAGTGGCAGTTTAAAAATCTCATAAGATCAGAGATGTCTTGATTTGCTGACTAAGCAAATTCCTCAGTTTTAATCCTGTAAAGCAGAAAAAATATCAGGCAATGTCAGTTTGGCAGCCTTGTGATCTACTGTCCTGCTCTTCTTACTTGGGACCTTTGTTAGCACATTCACCTGGAGCTGAGGGATGAGCTCTGGCTCACTTAGATCTGCAGAGCTCACAGATGGCAGTGAGGCATCGTGGGGAGGTTCAGTACTGACTTTCATGTTGTAGCATTTCACAGATTTTCTATTTCAAATAATAAATTCAGCAAGGTTCACAGATAGCAGCAATACATTTTTTTTTTTTTATAGTTTGTGTGTGATTCATAGTTTGAAGCTGCAAGCTTAGTTTTAAGTGAATATTTGTTTCTAAAAGGCAGAGATCATCTTCTTACTGTATTATTTTCCTAATTATAAAAAACCCCCAGGGATTCTATTTAATAAATTGCTGCGACTCTTCCTATGCCTTTGAAGATATGAATGCATTAATTCCATTTAGCTATCCACTCTCCAGACAATGAAGAACTCTGTTATAAAATGGACCATGGTCAAAATCTTGTATGGACTGAGATGAGAAATAAATATCTTTGAGTGTTTTGTTTTGCTTTTAACTTTGTATGGTTGCATTTTGCAAACAGTGTTATTGATGTCAAAACTTGCTTCATCTCCATAACATGACTGTTGAGCAGTCTAGAGTCTGAAGTCCTGAGGTTACTTCTGAACTCAGGTCAGCTTTGCTGCCAAGGCAGGAGGCCTCGTTTTACTCCCAAGCGATAAAAATCTAATAGTAGAAAAACACAGCCTGCAATAAAGTCACTAAGTGGATTTTGTTTTCTGTTTTGATGGTCTTTAGAAAATGAGATTACTGATTGTTTTTGTTAGTTGACTTCATTAGATTTGTATCCTGTAAGTATAAAAAGCGTATTTCTAAATGTATGATTGTGATACTAGCATATGAAAAAAATCCCAAGATCAAGACATGTTTTGACATTAAATCATTGTGTGTTTTGAGATTCTGCAACCATTACCTTAATCTACTAGGCAAGAAATTGCTGCATGTGAAGCTGTTTGGGAATTTACATTGGCAAAAGAAAGCAAAACTGGGTCTTGGAGAGAACGTTTATGACAGCAGCAAACACACAGGAAAAACAATATACAGCGTATCATAGGAAAAGCATAAGGTTTTGCTTGGAGAAAAAGCTAAGAGAAGGAGCAGAAGGAACTGCTGCTGGCTGCAGTGAGAATGAATTTGGGTTGGTGGGAAGCACTAACCAGAGGGAGATGTCCTAGACTGCAAGGACCAGGCTGGGTCCAGCAGAGCCAGCTCTCAGGATTAAGACAGAGCAGGATTTATCCTCTCTTGCTCATGGCTCCTGCCTCAGTAACTGTATGCAGGGGTTCCTGGTCTCTTGGTTCTGCAGGGGCAACGTGGAGACACCAGGCAGCATTTGTGTGAAGCCACATGGGGTTCACGGGGCTCCTCAGCTCAGCTGGCTTCCAGGTGAAAGTCCTCCCTGGATGCCCTGGAGCTCCACTCACCCAGGGCTATGCCTGAGCTGACCCAAGCTGAATACATTTATGGGGTGGGTCATTTGCAGGGGGGATGATAATACACCTTTGTGGATTTTAGTGGTATCTGCAGAAAAAAAGGGAAGAGAGAGATACAACACAACGTTAAAATACAACACAACTTTAAAATGGTGCTTATTGGTAGTTTAACTGGTAATGGATTTGATGCCACATAAATTACTTTTTTTTCCAGGCAAAAACTGCTTCTCAAAAATACAGATGTTCCTGTTATCATGAATACATATTTTAGTCAGAAGGTGCTACTTGGTGAACATTCAGAAGCAGGAGAGAAGACATATGGTCTTACAAAGACACATATTAGGAAGAATATTATATCCTTGGCACAGACCTTCAGACTAGATGACCTCGATGATGAGTTACACCAGGAGTCTTCAGATAATCAGGTAAGGTCTGTTTCGTTCACCATTTAGCAGTTGGTAAGAAGTTGGTGAGCAGATGCTTGGAAATCATAACAAAAGCAAAGATTCTAAATTACTGACCTGTTTAGTTTCCCCTTTCATTTAGCCAAGGCTGAATAATATGCAGTGTTTATTGTAATAATATTTTCTTAGCGGAGGCTTTTGGCCCATCCAAATGCTGAACTGCTGTGAGGTTATTTTGCTGAAGTCTCACTACTGTGCTAAATAGTAAGTGTAGCCTGGTTTTTCATTGATTTTTCTCTTTATAGCTGAATAGCTAAACTTTATTTGAAATAAAAGCTGTTTTCTGCTAACTCACTCAAGATATTATTTCACAAAAAATTCCCTTTTCCCACTCCTAGTTCTTCACTCATTTGCTAATCAATCCTATCCTCTCTTTAAAGCTTCAGTTGGAAACACCACCCTCCTCTCCCCCCTCCTTCAATTAGTTTTCTTTCCAATTTTGACACTATTCTGTTAAAATGACTACTGACTGTGCTTGCCTCTAGCTGTGATGGTACAGGCTGAGGTATTTTAAGGGGTCTGGTTTTCTAATAGTCTGTGCCAGCACTTGTGGAGAGTAAGGCTCTTGTAAACACTTTATATTGGCCACCTAAAATCATTCTTAACACTTAAATATTTGAGAAGTTGGGCCCTACAAATTTGATGAGCAACACTGAGCATCACTCTTTTTTATTTGCCTTGTATATAATTCCCATTACAGGCCTGGGAATGAAAAAGTTATAAATCATATCCTAATCTCCTTTCTTGCTTCAGCTCTACCTTGTAAAAAATTTCTACTGTAGTATTTGAAAACCAGAACAATTTACTTGTTCCTCTCAAGGTTCCTAACAAACAAACCCATTTCATTTAAAACTTAGTAGACAAGTTTTATTGCAGCCACTTTGTAGACAAAGGGTAGTATCCTACCACATTTTTCCTTTAAATACTCCAGATTCTTCTCTACTGGTGGATAATACTTATTTCACGGTCTGTAGTACTCTGAAAACCTTTCTTGGCACTTGTTTTTTTATAAAAACAGGTTTCATTGTGAAAACAGAAATTTGGCTTGTTCTGGGAAGGAGTCTGTATATGTAGACCATGTTAATCTGTACTTGCATACAGTTTTTACTAGAAGAGATTTATTTTAAATTTGAAATTAATGAAATTACTCATTTAGATTAAGACAAAATGTGGCATAATTTTATTCATTAAATTTATTTTGAAAATTTGGAAGATGTTATTTATAAAATATGTTTTGGGAGCAGTGAAAGAATAAATAAAGGTTTGTACTTCTACAGTTTTATACTTTAATTCTTTTGCATTTAAATATTTTACATTGAAATACATAGACTGAGGACTAACTTACTGTTCTATAAAGCTAGACACCTGTTCATTTTCAACTTAACCTGAAAGTCTGGAAGCTTTCAAGTTGGATTTTTACCCCTTTTTTAGGAGAGGAAGGAATAGAACATCAAAGAACTAAAAATGGAACTCAGTTCAAGGGAAAGAATCATAAATACTAATATGAATTCTGTTTCCCTGCTGGTGTCACCTTCAGGGTGGATTGGGTTGAGTTGGCTCAGTCCAGAGCACCAGTTAAATACAGGAGATCACTGTGTGCTCAGCTTTCTTGAGTGTTCATTTAAAACCCACAATAAATACTGGCCATTATTCTGCAAGTTATTTTAGGTGCAGTAAGTATTTTGAAATTATATTGCCCTTCTCACAGTGCTTTTTCATGCTGAGTTTTACTCTAGCACTACTTAGTTCCAAGCTCTCCTGAAATGTTTCTGTTGATGGGTTTTCCTTCCCCAGGTTGCTTGCGGTCCTGAAGCCCGTACCAGCTGTGCCTGCAAACAGCACCCCTTGGCACAGAGTGCTCTTAATGACTCTCTGCTGGAAATGGTGGAAAGCCAAGGAGCAGTGGGATGGAGAGAGGCGCAGGTACGGGTCGTTATCCAAAGGCTCTACTGCTTGCCCGCAAGAGAAGGTGGCAGAAGCCACGTTCAAGGAAAGAAGGCTCTTTGTGCAACGCCCATGGTAAATTCGGATGCACCCAGGGTGAGGTGAGTGATAGATGCAGGGGAGTTCTCCCGTGGGGGCTGGTGTGGAGGACACCACAGCAGGGGGAATTTGGAAGCGCCACTCCTCGCCGCCAGCCTGGGGGGGGAACACGCTCAGCATGGCGCCGGGCTCGGGGGGAAGTGGTGTCCTTTTCCAGAAGGGATAGTGTGACACAGCAGCAGTCCTGCCCAGCAGGGAACGAGCTGTCTCTAGTGCCTGTCATCAACAGATGACAGGAAGGTTGAAAACGAATTAATGGAAAGTTCATTTAAAACCAGCGATGATCATTGACATCTTGTACTGTTCCGTGAGCTTCACAGAATAACTGTCACTTTTTTTGCCTCTTTCAGTCTCTGATATGCTCTGCCAGTAAGCTATGCACACAGAGTGGTCTTTTGAAACAGAAGAAAAACATGCAGAGAGTTGGAGAACTGACAGGCTTTTCTAAAATGGGCATTTTGCAAAGGTGCCACTAGAGAAACATAGGTGTACACATGCAATCTTCCATTGCAAAGCCACTGGAAAAAGTTCCCGTTGACTTCTAGAAATCTGGAGGTCACAGCAGTTCAGCTCTTCTGCAGTAAAATGTGATCTGGTGCCAACACATTAACAGCAGTGCAGAAATCTTATACGCAGACCGTGTGGAGCTCACAGCTTTAGGCCAGTGGGTGCAGCCTCTTCTGTGTTGGTCTTTTGCATCCTAACACTGGGCTGTTTTCAGTGTAGAGAATCAAGAATGGGACCTTGTTCTTAGTACAAAAGATATACCAGACACAGTTTTCCCTTCTGACCAGTACTGAACTGTTGAATCCTTTCCCTCTCCTTTTATGATCCTCAAGGTTTGAGACCAAAGACTGATTTCAAAGGCTTTCTCAGCAACTCTAGGTCTGAGATCACTGTGTCTATTATTGGATTTCCTTTCTCTGGTATTGCACTAACTTGCTGGCTTAAAATTTTGAAAAGTAAGATACATTCTATTTTGTTCTCCCTCAGACAAAGCTTTTTAATGTGAGTAACAGTGGCAGAGGTTGTATAAAGCTTGGATGTTCAGCCTTTCAGAACATTAGAAGATCTCTCCTTCTGCAGAGTTTAGGACCTGAATGAAGATGTACAATTAGTTTAAAAGGTCCCATTGAGAACTCTCCAGATGTAATTTGCAGTAGGCTTTGAAGGGATTCTTCAAAGGTTTGAAGAATTTGAGTTCCTCTGAGCCACCCTGCTGGTGGGTAGTAGCATGCTCACAGATCCTTCCTGAGATTTTTGAAATACTGGAATTCTTCCCAATTCCTCCTACCTTCTAAGTCACTAGGTAATTTAGAGCACTCATTGGTGAATGCATTTCCTCCAAGAGGAATTTAGGAAGATTGGTCTTTCCTAAAATGCAAGCTCAGTCATCACCCACAGGAAAGTAATCATCAACAGTCATGTCTCCAATGTTTGTTTTTTTTTTTTAAAAGCTCCTTTACACATAATAGTTATATTGACATTAAAGTGCATTATTTTTTAAAAAAATAATCAGTATATCTTGTTGTGCAAACTCATTGTTTTATATTTAATTCATTCTTACTATAATAGATATTTTGTTAAAAGTGAGAGGAAAAGAACTCTATGAGCCCCACACCACTATGTCATTTTGAGGACAGAGTTCCTCCATGTAGACTCCCTTCCAGAGGGCCACATTTGATCAAAAGTCATGGCAGCTGACAAGTCTGTTATTCCAGCTGATTTTTAACAACGATTCTAGCAGAGTTTGAGAGACAACAGCATCTCCATGTCTCCAACTTCTAACCAGAAGTATACTTCACCTGCAGTCGTGCAGCTCGAGGTAGTTAACCTGCCCGAGCCCACACCCTGCACAGGAATGGGGTGAAAGAAAACAGCAATCTCAGATTGCACTTCTTATGTCAAACTTGAACTAGAAATAAAATAACAAATGGGAGTCTGTTGCTTCTGAGTACATGCTGTAGCTGAGTATTCTCACGTGCAGTTGTTAAACTGGCCTCTTGGAAGTTGCTCAAATTTTATAGATGTCCAGGATCAGAAAGGAGCTTTGCTGGTGTTTGGTTCACAGCTATTGGGCTGGCTTGGATCCTGAAAAGAAAAATCAACCCACTTTCTCTTTTGCAAAGAGGAGAGCAGAACACTTCTTTGAAAGATGGAGGAATAGAAAACGCCTCCTACTGCTTTATCAGCTGCTATTTCCATAGTTGATAAGCATCCACAGAGACTTTTCTCCTCTATCAAAAATGTCTGTATCTGTCACCTGATAGTGAGCAAAAGGGTCCAACGCCCTCTGGCAGTCCTTTGAACCAACTGATGGCTCATTCTTCTGTAATTTAAGAAAAAAAACACCTCTTTTTCTTTGTAAACTTCTTTTTGTAAAATAAAACTGCCATGAGAGCAACGTTTGTGTTTTATGAAGCAAGATGAGTTAGATAATTCATTGTTCCATAAACAAAAGTTTCTAATTAAATACCAAAGTAGACAAATAGTCAATTGATTTGTATTTTAGGTAGGCTATTTTATTGTATATCTTCTTTTGTAGCACAGTACAATAACCTAGAAGTTGTCACCACAGGGAAGCATAAAGAACACAGTAAGCTGAAAAGAGGCATGATATTAAACGTGGAGCAGGGAAGTGATGCATTTTGTTGAAAACACCCGGTTTCTAGAAAGAGACTGGTCCATTGTGGGAGAAACCTCTATTTTTATTGTAAGGAAATGAATTCATTTACTTGGTTAAAATAAACACTGGTAAAGCATAGAAATTACAGTAATTGCTCATATGCACGTAGCTTTATTGTTCCTAAATACAGACATATAGAAATGGCTTTTTGCTGGTAGACAAATGGATGCATCTGATGGGTTGAAGTCTGTTTAGCTGAAGTATCTAAAGTGTTTTCCAAGCATGCTGAGAAATCGTCACAGAGACTGAGAAGTTCCTCAGCTTCTGCTGTACATAAATTGGCCCCATGTTCCCTGCATTATTATCAAATCATTTGCCTTTCCCCCGCCCGTAATGAAGTGCTCTCAAAAATGGACTTTTCATTCTGGAGGATTTTCATGGCTGGGAGAAAAAAAGAAGAAAACATGACTCGCTGTGACTGTCTGCCCATTTTCAGCATTCCTGGCATATTTTTGCTGCCTTTTCCCCTCTGATGAGCGAGATACTTTTGCTAATGACACAACACATGTTTGTCTAAACTCGATTATTTTGACTCTTTTTGAAAAAGGCCTGGCTTGCACATGTGAGGATCCCAAAGAGACTCCTGTCAACCTGAGGAGCTCACTGGCTCTGAGGTGTCTGACTCACTGGGTCGGCCTTGTACTTTGTGTTCCTGGGATAAGGCAGTGTATAATTTGGATTTTGCTCTTGCCAGTATCTGTTTGTTTTGAGCGGGCCACGTGAGTTCAGTAAAAAATAGAGCTGGTCAGTTTTATGCCTTAAAGGACAGGGCTGGTTGTGTGGTGATTGGTGAAACTAAAATAGATGCAATTTTAGGACTATTAGGCAGTTAAACTGGTCAGAGCACTCAAAAGATTTGGGTGAGGAGGCTGGACAGAAAAGGGTGTTGTCTATTAAGAAGGAAAAGCTAACCACTGCTAATAGAAAACAATGCTAGCTATAGCTGTGAATCCACAGTTTAAAATCTTTGTGGGTGACTGGAGAAATTTTCCATTCGTTTCTCTTGGCATAGGTTTTGACCTACTTCCTACCTGAACATTTAGCACTCTAGGCTGCTATAACTTTCTATTCCAAGAACAAAAGAGAGTACATATACTTTAAAAAATAATCTCATCTGCCTCTATTCACTAGTCATCAATAGTTCTTTTGGGTTTGCTCTTTATTTTGTTTTCCATTTGCCAGGTCTGGAAAGGCCTGCTACCATGCAAGCAGGACCCTTGGGGAGCAAAATATTTAGGAAAGCTGAGGACTTGTTGGAGTGGCTGGAAGAAGTAGAGGTGTGGGGAAGGTCACATTTCTCTTTCTGAGTAGGCCCCTAGAAACATGATAGTCAGTTGCTGGGATTCATTATGCTCTAGTAAGTTGTTGCAAATTTTTTGAGTAGTCTGTTCCTACGTAATTCTGTGTAAAACAGTTTTATTGGCAAGTGGTAATCCTGTAAAACTAATTCATTTCAAAGTTGGATTTCCTTTTTTCCTCTTTTTCTTCATCTAGTGATCTTTGCTTTTTATCTTAACCCAAATCTAGTCAATGGGTTAACCTGTCTGGCAGCATGCACAACTAGAAGTTGAGTGTCAGGTGCTGCAACTAGCATTCCAAATAGGTGGACTAATATATTGAGAACTCACCATTCTGGTGTGGAAAACCTAGCTTAAATTTTATAAAGCGTCTCAAAATAAACAACAAAAAACCTCTGGAGGTCGTCTTATTTGAAAAAAAAACCCAGATTGGAAAGGACTGTCATGAAAGATCCATGTTCACAGATGCTAACATCTGTCAGAATGTTTTTTTTTGTGGCTGACTTAAATCTGTTTACAGCATTCCATTTGTTTTTTTTGTGATTTTTTCAACAAAACATTTTAAATGGAATGATCATAAATGCAAGTTTTAAAAAATTACATTATGTTTCTGGGATGTGATTTTTCAAGTGGGAAATAAACAGGAAATAGGTGATGAAGTACAATAGAGAGTACTTCGTAAGTAGAAATTTTCTCAGATTTTTCCCCTTTTCAGATCCTTCTCAGAAGTGAAGATACATGCTTTTAATATTCTTACAAAGTAGTCTAATTGCTGTTTGACAGTCTTGTAATAGTTCTCCTAAGGGCTGTGGTTCAAGATCTAGTAACCTGTTTTGCTTTGAAGTCTCTATTTTTTTTTTTTTTAAGGGTTTTTCTTTTAAAATCCACAGTTCAGACTCCCTGACACATGGAGTGTTCCTTTTTGCTTCCCCTCTGCTCTATTTGTAATTCTTTAGCTGGAGCCACAAAAACAGAGAGTAAGGACAAAAGACTTGGAAAAACAGCTTTTGTATCACATCATCCAGCTGAGACATTAGATTTTATTATATATTTAACACTGTAGCTTCCCTATGCTGTTGCCCAGATAGCCCTGAAAGTTCTCCCTGCTGCTGATGCTGCAGACAGACAGACAGAACTTGGGCTTCTTCCAGTGCCACTGAAGTACAACAATCTGTTAATTTGACATTGCTGTTTATTTTTCGGTGCTAAATATTTACATAATCTCATTCTGTGTAAGGGCAAGGTGAAAGCACTGTTATCTGAGACACTCTGTACAAAGAACAAAAAGGACCCTCAACATACACAACCACTTTCCAGCCCTGCATCAGGAATAAGCAGCTAAACAATTTGCTGTTGTTCTAAAATACGTCAGGGCAGTGGTAAAAGCAGAGAAGAGTCTCAAGAAGACAGTAGCCAGCACAGACCACAAGTGTGAGAGGAACTCAGTCTCTTTGGAGAGCAAATGGGCAGGAACAGAAGCCAACTCTCAGATGGCCCACACCGTGTGTGCAGGTTCCTGTCTGGATCCACCAGAAGGGAGACACTGGCTGCTAGCTTATACTTCCTCCACATTCAGGTGCTTCTATTGATCAGTCAAGTACCCACATGTTCTCAGAAGAGAGTCACCCCCCTCCAAGCCATTTGTGGGTGAAGGAGGAGGGTTGGCTCTACTGATGTATTCCCCATGATGGAGAAGTTGTGGGGATCCATAAATGACATAAGGAGACAGATAGAACAGTGTGGAAGCATCACTACATAGAGTTGTGTATTCACCACCACTTGCCTGCAGCCAGACCTTTTCACACCTCCCACTGATGAGTGCATGCAGGGCTTCAGCAAGCTGGGGAAGCTTTACTGCACCTGAACACCTCCTTTCCCACTGCTGTCTGGTTTATGGCTGTGTCCACCCAACTGGTTGTTTCCAGGGAACATATGTAAATGGGGGCACGAGAAGAGCAACATGCCCTCCCATATTTTATCCTGTAGTGGAGACCAGTCTAGGGAGTAGAAAATGAACAATTTGAAAAGGTAATTTTCCAGCCCTAGAGCCACAATCAAGGTATGTGCTGTTGCATGTTGTCTGGTTTAAACCACGAATAGTCATTTTCCAGCACCTGTTATTTGTCAAGAATTATTCTAAGATGGTCTGCATAAAAGGTATGGAATCTTTCCCTTGGTTTTGACCTTTCTTCCCCTTGAATTTTTTTATCTCTGAAAGTTGTGTGGGTGACAGAACTGAAAGCAGAAATCCTGCCTATGCGTTTTACACTTCTGCCTTTCACTGACTACATGACTTCAGTCCTGACCTGGAGGAAGTGTAAAAGTCATGCTGGAGCCCTTTGGTGGAAGCCAGGTTGTGCCTCTGGGATTTGTTTTCCTGCTACAATGGTACACAAGGCAAGAGCAGTGGTGAATGTTCTAAACGCCTCGATGGACAGAAGCTGAGACAATAGTTTTAATTTAACCACCCAAATATTGCATGTAATTTCTCTGCAAGTTGGGCAGGTAGACACTCTCTGTACACATAGCCCTCAGGAACTGCACAGATCAGCAGAGGTACAGAGAAACATCAGCATGGATTTAGCACAATAACATGTTTCCAAAAAGGATCCCTAGAAATAACTTTTTGTCATCAGCTTTTTGCAAGCCTCTGTTTAGATACCACAAATCAATACACCTTGGAAAGGTGTTGTGAAAGACTCTTATTCTTCTAGGGAGAAGGAGGAGGGTTTTTGTCCCAAAGAGTATAGAGTGAGGAATACACTGTCCTGTGTGGTTTTAAAGTATGAGCACACTGGTAATTCAGACAAGACAGACTTTGACATGGACAGTCTTGATGGGATATAGGCCTGTACATCCATATCTTAAGCTTTTATACATTTTCTTCCATAGAATACAAAGTCTTAAGATACAGCAAGCAATACAATTGAAATAAAGCTCCTCAGAGAAGACAGTCTTAATTAGTACTTTCAGCAAGCATTGTGGTTTAAATTGATCTGTAATTTATAAATGTGCTTAATGAAGTTACCTTATGCTCACGTGCCAGTCCTGACTGGCTGCAGTGCCTGCTGGGTTGTTTGCATTTCTCACAGCCAAAGGCAGCCAGCAACATCATAGAATCATAGAATTATTGATCTTGGAGCTCTTTTCTAATATTATCAAGTCCAACCATCAGCCCAACGCTACCATGACCACCAAACCATGTCCTGAAGTGCCACATCCACACCTTTTTTTGAACCCCTCCAGGGATGGTGACTCCAGCACCTCCCTGGGCAGCCTGGGCCAATGCCTCACCACTCTGTCAGGAAAGAAATTCTTCCTCATATCCAATTGCAACCTCCCCTTGTTTAATTTAAGGCCATTTCCTCCTGTCCTATCGCTAGTTACTTGGGTAAGATATCACACTGGCTGGGGATCTACTACAGGCTGTGCTGAAATCCTCAAACTCATTTTGGTTAATGCCCCAACCTCCTCTTTAGCTAGAGTGGAGTTCACAGGGTTTAAAGAACATACTCCTCCAAGGAGAAAAATGATGAGCAAAGGCCTGGGATGAACTGACTGTATTACACTCCACAGTGGAAGGGCTTGAGTGGAATAACAGTTAAGAGACTGAGTTATTTTTGTAATATTAGTCCTATGGTAATTGTTGTCTTTTACTTCTACAGTAAGAAAAAAAGGAAATTATTCACATGATACATGCTGCCTGATATATATTCAAAATGGTTTTGTAACTCACTGAATTTAGATACTTGATTTGAGGCCTCTGTTTGGCTGCAGTGTGAGCTCCTCTGGACAAACTGTTTTACAAGTGCTTAAGACTAGAACTGAATGCAAAATATATTTCTGAGAGGTTTCACATTTAAATGGACTAAAGATTATGTCATGAGGTTGCAGAGTGTAATTTTTGGTCATGTTTGTATTGTGGGCTGTGTTTCATTCAATATTACATAATAACAGGATTTTATATATGTATTTTAAAAATTATTTCTCTGTATCAGTGGTTTTCAAACTCTGGCACTCTTACTTTTGATGGTATGCCAGTAATTGAGAAGGATATCACAGAAGCAGCTCCAGATCCTTCCCTTCTGGAAGTGCTAATCTGAGCCATCAGACAGTTACCACCAGCCAACTGGAAATACCTTTGTGCAGCTGCTTACTCCAGCTCAGAGGCACTTGCTGGTCTGTGCAACTGGAGGTGCAAGGGCTGCATCTGAAAGCTGAGTCCATGTGGCCACCTGAGAGCGGAGCGATTGCTCCCAGGGGCCTTCCTTGCGTCTGCAGCAGTGGAAGGGGGGAGGCCAGATGGACATGAAGGCAGCAGGCATGCTTTCCCTTGCCTTGTGTGGGGTCTTCTGCCCAAGAAGTTGTTGTCCACTGTCTTTCACCTACACACAAGTGTAGACAGCAGGTAGGAGCGAAGATCCAGTGCAAGGTGCAGTGAAGTCTCAACAGTGTTTCCACTTTCCATGCATTCGTGCTGCAGTTTGACACTTGGAACTTGTGCTGTCACTGCATGATCTCATCTTGTCTAATCCTGTGCAGCATCCACCTAGGAAGATGGTTTTAAGGAAATTATTATGAAAGTATAAAATTATTCCATATTTCTCAGTAGTTTCCCAAGTGTTCTAGGCCAAGGGCAGCCACATACTGCCACAGGAGTGCCTGCCTGGCAGTGGGGTACAGTCCCTTCATAGCTCTGTGGTTATGGTCCCAATTTCAGCACCTCCTGCAGGAACTCCACCAGCAAGGAGATGTTCACGTCTGTTTCTGAGTGAACAAACAAGGGAACTGCAAGGAATGCACCCTTAAGTGATAATGGATAAGAGCTTGGAATGGATAATTGGATAAGGGATTGCACTGGAGTCTCAGCTTCACAGAGGTGGGAAGTGTGCTTAGGATCATGGAAGTAGAGTCCCAGGCATGGAATTCCATGGTAAGTTGTGGGAAAAGGAAGTAATGCGTGGAGCTGAGCTTCTCATATGAGGAATATGAGCGTGGTCATAAGGTATTAAAGGACCATTTTGTGCAAGTTACCTTTCTGTCTGCCCATTAATTTTCCTTGAGCCCATGTAGTTCCTGTTATGGATTTCCTCTCTGAGGCAGCAACTTTCCTCACAACTGAACTCAAATATCATCTCGTCATGACAGCCACAGATGTTCTTGTCTTTGTCCTGTAACAGTGGGATTGTGCATTTTCCCCTGCCTCTGAACAAATGCCAGAACTGGTAAATTCTGCTTGACGTGAGGAAGAACGTGCAAGGAAATTAATTTGATTGGAACAAATCATGTCACATCTTCAATAGAGCTATAAATTAACTGACCACAGTAACATAATGTAAATGGGAAGTGGAAAAGCTTGTTAGCAAAAACATTCGGTGCCTAATCTTTGCAAAAATGTTTTTGATTTCTTTATTTAATTGTAAGTGTGTATTTCCTTCACAAGGGAGCCGAAAAATGCCAAAACTTTCAAACTGCAGCCTGGGCTGTGTAGACGTGATTAAAAATATCTGTGATAGGAGCTCATCTGTACCTTGGTGCTTCTGTGTTATCTGAGTCATCAACCGTATTTGGACTGCCAGGATTTGGGGGAAAATTGTAAATATAACATCTTGATAAAACAAAGGATTGAAGTGGATGCCTCAACAGTCAGGAAAATCGGTGGCTCTCAGATTGCACTTCCAACAGTGTGAGTGCGGAGGGACTCTGCCAAGGTCATGGATTTGTAAGAAATGAGTCAGAAATCAGGTTATATGCGCTGAGGAGAAGGGGGAGAACTTAAAGAAAAAAGAGGTGCCATGTCTGGTGTAGAAATGTAACTTCAGCAAATCAACTGCAATGGGATAATTTATTTTTAAAGGTTGCACCATGTTGGATAACGTTTGTATGTTAGGGTTAGGGAAACTCCTGCATAGACAAGTAGATCTCACTCTAATCTCCATTTGATCCCTGTTAAATATATAGAAGCTGAATTTGGGAGTGACCCTCTTGGTTGGAGTTGCTGTTTGGGTAGTGCAAATGAAGAGTGAAGAGTCATGCACTGAGCAAAATCATGAGAATGAAGAACTGCGATATCTGGAAAAAAGATTATTTTTTTTTAATATAAATGTACTTTGAGTGTTTCTAAGCTTTCAGGTGAAGAACACAAAGTATCCTGTTCAGCCTTATGTATTACTGGATTTCCTTTATAAAAATGAAAAGGAAAAAAAGCTGGATATGATTCCTGCTTATTGGTTGGACTTCAGAAGCTGAGGTTTTAACATACACATCCAGTATTTTGAAACAGAAAATCAATCTGAAAACAGGCACTACTGTTACACGGGTTTTGTGCTTCTAAAGGAACCTCCCTTTTTCCTTTAAGGTGGGCTAGTGTTCACACAGCCCTGGTGTGTGACGATTCTTGGGGCCCACCAAGCACAGGACTAGAAGGAGCTGTGATTAGCCCAGTGGAGTGGATGGCAAGGCAGCGAGCCTGGCCTCCCAGCACAGGCCTGGAGGGTTTGTCCCTGTCCAAGTCACCTGCTGAAATACATAGAAGGGGATGGTGACAAAGTCAGTGCTTTCCTGATAAACGCAACTGTTTAAAAATAGCAGATAAACAGCCCAACAGCCAAAGAGTAATGAAGAATGTGTGTGTGCACAGCATGGCTGAATAGAGAGTGCTGAGCATTGCAGCACTTCAGTATCTTGATGTTTTGGTCTGAATTTGCAACCCTGGAGTCGCACACCTGCTTTTTGCCATTGGGCAGGAATGGATGGGTTTCCCCTTTTTTAGATATCTACTGGACAAATCTGAGCCTCTTTGAGTTTTTTTTCTGCAATGTGGTTTTATTTTGGGGAGGATAAAACTCCAGCGCTGCCCGGTGCGCGTTACCTGTGAGAACTGAATCCATAACGGCAGCAGAACAGCGCCGGGACGCTCGGCCACACAACGACAACATGTTTATCCCCACGGCTCGGCCCCTTGGTCACTAGGTGTTGCCTCCCGTTCTGCCCTGGCGGGGCGAGGCGGGGCCCGGC
>NW_008629281.1:0-2910 GCF_000691845.1 Merops nubicus
GGCGCTCCTCCTCACAGCGCCTCACGGCCACCCCCCGCCAGCCGCCACACTGCCCCACGGCCCGCGCCCTCCTCCCTCAAACCCCTCGCAACCACCCACGCGCTTCGCAGCCCCCCACGCACCCCTCAAACCCCTCACATCCACTCACATGCCACTGCACGGTTCTTCACACACCTCTCACAACCACCCACACACCACTTCACAAACACCCACACGCTCTCAACCACAATGAAAAATTTATTCCAACAAAGCCAAGGTGTAGGGGTCTTGACCATAAAATTGGGGAGGAAAAAAATTTAAAAAAAATCCCATGAAATACTAGAATCAATCTCTTCTCTTCTCACAGCTGCCGTGTAGAATTTCTCTCCTTGGGTCCCATTTTTCTCAGCTCCTTGTCTCGTAAGACTTCTGTTCCTTCTTGTGGCTTTCAGGTTACTGCTAAAATCCTATGGAATTTTGAAGCATGGTGAAAGAACCTCCTTGATTTTCATGGCAGTTTAGAACACCTTCACAGAATCACAGAACAGTTGAGGTTGGACGTGGGCTCTGGAGATCATCTGGTCCAACTCTCCCAGTTAACCAGGGTCACATAGAGCCACTCGCCCACAACCATGTCCAGGTATTTTTTAGGCTTATCAAAGACTCTACAGCCTCTGTGTGAAACCTGTGCCTGCACTTTGTCAGTATCACAGTGGAAAAGTGTTTCCTGATACTCAGGGAGAATCTCTTGATTCAGTCTGTGCCCACTGCCTTTTGTCCTGTCACTGAGCACTAGTGAAAGAGCCTGACTCCATCTTCTTTGCATGAGCATTTCAGATATTGGTGTACAATGAAAAGATTCCACTGAGCCTTCTCTTCTCCAGGCTAATCGGTAGCAGCTCTCTCAGCCTCACCTCAACAGAGAGAGGCTCCAGACCCTCCACCACCCTCATGGCCTTTTGTTGGACTCTCTCCAGTATGTCCATGTGTCACTTGTACCAGGGAGCCCAGAGCTGGACATGGTAGTCCAGCTGTGGCTTCTCCAGCACTGAGCAGATCACTTCCTTCAGTGTGCTGGCAATACTTGGCCCAGTGCAGCCCAGGTCATTGTTAGCCCTCTTTGTAGCAAGGACACATCATGGGCTCGTGGTCATCTTGGTATTCACCAGGACACCGAGGTAATTTCTTTAAAGCTGCTTTCCAGCTGAGTGGACTCAGCATGTCCTGGTGCTGCCTGGGGTTGTTCCTCCTCAGGTGCAGGACTTGGCACTTCCCTTTGTTGTACTGTTGAGGCGCTTGCCTGCCTATTCTCCATCCTGTCCAGGTCCCTCTGGCGGCCACAAGACCCTCTGGTATATCAGCCAGGCCTTCCAGTTTTGTGTCATCTGCAAAATTCCTAAGGCTACATGGCCTTATGTCCAAAATCATGAGGATGTTACATGGGACTGGACCCAGTATTGGCCCCTGGGCCACCACCACTTTGCTGACATCCAACAAGACTTCATGCCACCAGTCAGCCGCTCTTTAGGCCAGGACATTCAGACAGTTTTCAACCCACTTATGCAGCCCATACATCAACAGCTTCTCTATGAGGATCTTCTGTGAGACAGTGCCAAAGGCCCTACCGATGTCCAAATAGACAATATCCACTGCTCTTCCTTCACCTAACAGGCCAGTCATTTCATTGTAGAAGCTCATCATGTTGTTCAAGCATGACTTCCCCTTGGCGAAGCCAAGCTGACTACTTCCGATCACCTTACTGTGCTGTAGCCTGGTTTGGCTGCTTGGCTTCTTTGATGAAGCTTGTGGAGATCCCTTAAGCACACCTCTGAATGACAGGACTTCCTCCTGGTATCCCTGGTATGTCAAGGATATTTCCTCGGAATGCTGATTCCCACAAAATCACACCACAACAGCCCCCCACAACATTCTGCCGGTGTTTTGACTGCCTTTTGTCACACTAACTTCTTGTGGTGGTGATGTGCAGAAGATACAGTAGGTAGACATGGGGCCTGCAGCAGCTCCTCCCCCTCACACGCACTGTTAATTGCAGGGGCTGCAGCGCTGTTCTTGCACAAGGCCCCATACTCATCTGTTCTGAAGGCACCTGCTGCCTCGAAGATGTTGTCTTGGCATATAATGAAAGACAACAGGTGAATGCAGCAAACAAACAGCGGAGGTGAGGGCAAAGTAGCAGCGAAGCAATCCGTCATGCTCAGGATAATAAGCATCAGTCACAGGGCACCAGCATGCTTGGGGCTATGAAGGTCTTTTTTTAGGCATCATCACAGGAGAGAGAAGTTTCCAGGAGGAACGTGAAGGAGATTTTTGCTGTTCTACTTTGTAAAGTGCCTGAGAGGATGAGTTAGATACCAGCGTGACTAAGAGCTGGATGAATTGTATGGATAAGCCACTGAGACAAACAATATGCCAACAGCAGGTTATTCAGTTATGCTGTAACCTTGTCTGTCAAAAACAAAGTTAGGAGAATGTCCATAGACTTTGTTTTTATTTTTTTTTTTTAAATGCTGTGTGATTCTAATTAATTTTGTTTTCTTTTACTCTACACCTCACCCACAATGTTAATACTTGGCCTTTGCTGAACACCCTTGGAAAGAGATGTGTATGAACACCCTCTCCTCGGGAAGGTTACTGCTCCTCTCAGACCTGTTGTTGTGTGAAGTATGTAAGGTACAGCGGAGGCACACGCTTGTGTATGGTTCACCAATCCTGCCACTGGAGCATCTTCACTTCTGTGGCTTCTGCAGCTCTCATGTACGCTTTCTTATTCCACCTTCTGTCCTTGCCTGCATTGTAACATTGTGTTTAAGATAGCCAACATAAACCTTACAAAAAAAAGTGTACCACACCAGTTCCTAGAAGAGCTCTTTTGGGAAGATAATTAGATTGTGTTTTTTTTTTTTTTTTTTT
>NW_008629281.1:2928-27788 GCF_000691845.1 Merops nubicus
GGCGACTTTTAATTGCATATAAAAACAACTCTTGGTGTCTAGAAATTAATTTTTATGTGTACAGCGATGGAGTGTGGAAAACCAGGGTAGGGAATACATCAGTGCAGTGCCAAGTTTATTCTAGAATACAGGAGATATTTGCATATGCACACAGCATATTAGTTTATTATACTTCTTGGTATCCCCCTCAGGATTTCTATCAACCCAGCCCCCTCCTGTCTTTCACTGACAGTTGGGCTAGCTAAGTACCTACCAGGGGGAAGTTTTATGGTTACAGAATACTAATATTAATTTTAATTGACTAAAATGTTCCACTGCACTGATTCTTGATCAGATTTTGTCCAAATACGGGCAGGAAGACAGTAAAACTAAAGAAATATACTTAGCTTTCTGGTGTCCAGCTCAACCAGCTGACCCAGCACTGAACTGCAGGTCTCAGTCCCAGGAACCTTCTCTTGGGAAGGTGGTTTCAGAGCTTAAGCCCCAGATGTTGCAGTCCAGGGACTCCTGAGAGCTGTCTTGGGTCATCTGAGAGCCTGGTGCTGCCAGGGTTTCCAAGCACTGTCAGCCACAGGGTGGGACTGTGCTAGGTCCACGGGGACCTTGGGAACTGACTAGGTTAGCCACTCCATTTTGCTTAGGGAATAAAAATAATGGAAATATTTCTGTTTGGTCCAAAATAAAATTGGTTTGGCATTTTGTTTTCTATGGGAAATTCTAAACACCTTGGTTGTCATGTCTATTTGGTACTGACCAGCCTTAGCCTACATGAGCAAAAATTAATTAAAATGAAGGAGACGTGATTGCTTACTATACGTATTTATATCCTATTGTATTAGTGTACAAATTGTTGGACATAGTCCAAGTCATTCTAGACATTCTTTTACTTCATTATGTAATGGTGCACAGAACATTTTTCAACTGCAAATAGTAAAATACAAAAGCACAATTAACTTGGTTTAGTTGTGATGGCTGGAAAAAAACACCCCCTGAAATCAGTATTATTATATACTAATTTGCTACCTTAAAAAATACATTTTAACACCTTATGTAGGAAGGCAGATGTTTACTGTGCTAGAACTGGTGGCTGAGAGGGAGGCAATAACACATTGTACACAACAGCGTATCTTAAAACTATTTTTATTAAGTGTAACTGGTACAGCTGCTTGCTCACTTAAAATAATGAAGTGAAATTATGCTACTGACCTAGAGACATCACTGGAGAGGTCTAAAAGAGAAGAGAGGAGGCAGTGTACAGAGAAGCTCTAAGTTTTGTTTCAAAAATAATAAGCAAAACCACACAGAAGAAATTAGGAATCCATTAAGAGTCCCACAAAAGGCCACAACTCTGCATGCAGTATAAACTCTAGAATAACACTTTATTACTTTATTGTTTTGTTTACTTAGGTAGTTTTTACTTTGAGGTGTGCCTGATATTGTGCTGGCTTTGCTAACACACTCTGCTGGGTCGATGGCACCAGGTATGAGCACCGAGACAGGTTCATTTGACGTTAGTCTGGTAATACCCCTTTGGCTTCAGTCAGGCAATGCCCAAGCCAGGTCTACTGGATTTCTGTCAGGTATATCTGAATTATCTAGTTATGACATGGAGTCTTCTTCCTGGAACAATGTGCCCTCTGAAGTGTTTGGTGTATTTTTGCTAATTGCTTCAATTAAAAAATTGACTGTGCGTGGGAATTGCTCTTGTGATACTTGAAGGAATAATTATGATTCTTGAGGGAACAGGCGTTCTTAAAAGAATTTTAGAGAATATATGGCACTAAAATGTCTTGTTCCATGGACACAACCGTTTGCAATGATGCGAACCATGACTGCTAGTTTCCCAAATGCTGTAAATCAGCAGCTCCTGGGATAACTGTCTTTTGTCAGTGTTTTTATTTCCTCTGCTGTGAATTGGATATTAGTGATTCAATATGTGAACATCCATTGAGTTGCTTCTTATAAATGTGTTCCGAAAAGTTGAAAACAGATCACCAAACAAGTTATTCTAAAATTAGATGACATTACAGTGCCAGGCATATTGGTAAAGTAAGAGGGCAGCAAAGCATGCTTTCTGCCACATAACAAGGGCTTATGTCAATATAGTGATTGTTGAACACAGCACTTGTTTCCTAATTAGGATGAAAACCACGTAATAGTTGAGGACATCAGATGCTACTTGCTCTTCTTACAGGCTTGTTTGAATTTCATATACTAGTGATGGTCAATAGCAGATGAATCTTTCATGCTACTGAGAACAAAAATGTATACTCACAGTTCTATTACAAACCTTTTTTTTTTTTTACTCTGATAGATTTGGTTTTTTTCTTAGTTTTTGAGCAGGTCAAGTTGTTATTCTGCTGTAACTTGAAGGGTATGGATTTCCTTTATACAAGGATAAATAATACAATTAATGAAAGCAATCGTTGTTTAGATTACAGCAGGAAGTTGCCTGTACCCTTTGTGCCTTGTAGGAGTTTCTAAAGGCAATTGAACTACATGCTAGAAAAAAATATATAGTGAATTGTGCAGTAAGCAATGGTGTAACTGCTGTGTGACAAAAGGAAGAGAATCTACGTGATTCCACCTGAGAGAGAACCACAGTTTGATGAAAGATACGCATCATTGATGAGACTCAATACTCTGAAGAATTCAATTCTGACTGATATGCACAAAAGTTCTTGGTGAGTAAGGAAGAACTCCAGAAGAGTGGATTGCCTTTTTATATGATTAGCAACTGAACTAACATGAGGGGAAAAAAAAATTAAATTAATTAGGAATATAGATTCTTTCTAAACTTAGGTATGTTAAATTTATGAGGTTTTCCACCTAGGACACTTGATGGGAGCAGACCTAAATTTCAACCTTTGTCAACAATACCTAGGAAGATGAGTTACAGCAATTAAGACTTCCTTCTTGGAGTTGTGAAAATGAAACCTTCTTTCAAGCTGTTTTCACAACAAATACTTTTCAGGAACTTTTTTGCCATATTTAATAACCTATTGATAGAGCACTGAAAAGTTCAAAAGCTCCTAAAGTGCTCCTGAGTACAGCTGCACAATCTTCAGTGGAACTCAGCAGCCACACCTATTTTAAGTTACTTTTACAGGAGAGGTGTATTCACAGAATCACAGAAGGGCTTAGGTTGGAGAGGACACTAGAGATCATCTCATCCATCCTCCCAGCCACAGGCAGGGACACCTCTTAACTAGACCAGGTTGCTCAAGGCCTCATCCAGCCTGGCCTTGAACACCTCCAGGTAAGGGCATCCACAGCTCTCTGGGCAATCTGTTCCAGAGTCTTACCAACCTCATGCTGAGGAATTTCTTCCTAAGATCCAGTCTAAACCTACTCTCCTTCAATATAAAACGATGTCCCCTTGCCCTGTTGCTGCATGCTCTTGAGAGAAGTCCCTCTCCAGCCTGCCTGCAGCTTCCCTTCCGGGGAATTGGACGCTTATAAGTGGGAGGCAGTTATAAGGTCTCTTTACTGTTTTTAGTTAATGTAAGGATGGGAATGGGACGTAGTAACCCAGTGAGATATTCTGCTTATGCTTTCGAGCAGACATCCTCCAAGCATGTGTTCTGGGGTCTGCAAGGTGTGTTCCTTCATGGAGTGTGTCCACAGACAGCTCAAGTCAAATTGTTCCAGGCTTTAGAGCTGCTCAGCTGGCTCTCTCTGGAGTGATGACGTTACTGCTGCTGCTTTCTCACCACTGTGCGTCCCTAGAAGTCACTGGCCCCACAGCTGTATCACTGGGAGGGACCACCAGCATTTTTCCTCTCGCTTTCAGGGAAACCCACTTTGTTCAGCTGAAATTACTCTTCACTGGATGTTTAAATGAATCCATCTGGCTCTGCTGGAAGTGCATCCAGCACAATCCCTCCAGACAGATGAGAGGTGGAGCAGAGATCTCCAGCACAGCAAATTCATCAACTAGTACCGCTGCCTGAAACAAGTGTGAGTGTTCCCAGAAGGGTTTTGTGTGGAAAACCGTGAGTTTGGAGGAAGGATGAACATTAAAAGCACGTTACTTCTGAGGAGCAAATACTCTGTTTTTGTGCAAGTGTCATTCTCAACTAAATCAATGACGCAATTTATAGCCAAAGTGACTTTTACATAATGGCTTGTTTATTGAAAAAGATTCTGCTTATTATTAAGAGTTCATTAAACTGAGCTACTGAAGGAAAAGACATTGATTTAGGGATCTGTGACTAATGGCGTACCATCCATTTCCTATCCTCTCAAGTCTGTCTTTAATTTTTTTTTTTTCCTGTTTGTTCATAGTAGACACCATTTAGCAAAATATTTAATTTAATATCTAAAGCTTTACCTTAATCAGCCAAATACATGGCCCAGTTTCAGGAAAAACACTACCACTTCAGCAGACATGAGCACATACTTAAGAATACTCTGAAATAGCTCCTTTTCTTGATCAGAGCAATTCTCTGAATTTCTGTGAATTTTCAATCCAACAGGACATCTGAAGAGATAAGGGACAGAACTGAGAGGACCATAGCTTGAGGACTGAAGATGATACATAAATGCTGTCACCAAGACCATTAAAAGATATGAACACTACAAGATTTACCTGGTGAGATAATCTACTTCATTAAAATACTTAATTTAATTGGAGATAAACAGATAAGTTTTGGCATGTAAACCCTTGTTCATGTCACCTGAAAAATAGTCTTGACAATGTAACCAGGATACAACGCTCCCTAAGAGCTTGCCCTTTTTTCCAACCACATCAATTAAGCTAATAGTCTTTGTGTACAAATTTTGCTTTGATGTTATGTGAAAGGAGATGGAGTGACTTGTAGAATGATCTACAGACAGAAAACAGAGTAGAGGATAACCCAGTATCACTCCAGGGCCAGCAAAAAGTCTTTATACCCAGAGACCAAGAAAAATCAGCATGTTTCTCACATGCAGTCCCAGAAGCGTGTAAGCTGTCCAGGCAGGGAGGTCATTGGCCTAGGCACAATGCTAACCCTTCAGCTACTGGATGCTCTGGGGTGGGACTCTTCCCTTCAGAGGTACTGCAGGCACTTCAGGGTAGGGAACGTAGCCGAGCATTTCTGTGTAGCTGACACAGGCAGTCACAGACATCCAAAGCCCCAACGCCCCTCACGAGTGAAATGCTTTGTCAGAGCACCTTAGCAGTGCTAAACCCCGCAGCAGTTTGAAAGCGTTTCCTTAGTAATCACAGTTACAGAGCACACTCTTCTAGGAAACTAATCCTTCCAGGAAACATTAATTTCCTCTTCTCACCTCTCTTTCTCCATTTCCACTCTTTTGTTTCAGGACCTGCCTCTTCGGAAGGGTTTCCTGATTTTTTGGTCAGCCTACCCTGACTTTGCAGGCTTCGTTCCTACAGCCCTCCTGGGCAAGTAGAGACAGTTAATGCACAACTGAAAAATGAGGTAAACTATCCCCTAGTTTCATACTTAACCAAGCTTTGTTACCTCTAGTCACCTCATGTTCTGCACTGATTAATGACCAACTTCCCTCTCTGAATCAGCTGTGGCCTGCTTGTACCTTCCTCTTCTGTTAGCATAGTTTAGATACTTAGAATTAGTTCAGGTTTAGGTCTAAGCCTTTGGCAAACTACCAGTAGTCTGACGAAGATAACATGTTTGTCTGGTCCTAATCAAGATCTCATGTCAAGTGCTTCTGATGCTCTCCTTAGATAACATGCAGAAGCTAATCACTGTCATTTTCCCCCTCCTGTTATTCCACTGGCTAAATTAGGAAACTGGTATTATTAAGAGTGTACCTTTCTTCTCTGTGGATTGCTCTCCATGACAGAGATTTGTTGTTGGAATGTTCCCAGTTCTGTCCTTGAATACACCCTTGCCATAAGGCTACTGGTGAGCTACTGAAAACGTCAGCTTCCTACTGCCAGATGGAAAATGGTTTCCACTGCCACAATAAAGAGATAATGAGCAATAGACAAGCAACAGAAATATAAATGGTTTGGGTTTGCCCTCTTATGCAGACCCTCTGGTTTTAGCTATCTTGTTAAAACTAGTATTAGCCATAAAAATTAGATTTTTTATCTGTTTAGAACACTTTGTTCTTGTGAAAGCACGAAAGAGGGGCATTAAATTATATCTGTGCTACACATTTTTAGTGATTGGTAATTATATTGTCACTCACGATGCTATTCATTGCATTTAGCTGCATGGAACTGGGGAAAAACATGATGTTTCTTCCTGTATGAGGCATAATGAGAATCTATGGCTTCTCACAGCATCATACATCAGTGAGGTACAGGAGTAAATAAAACGTGGGAAAGTTGTATTTGGAATAAAAGATTTTTTTTCTTCAAGCCATAGTATGAAACTTTTGTATTTCCTTTGGGAAATACAAAGGGGAAGGTAACAAGTGCAATGCCCAATTTAGGTGAACAGCAAGTGCTTATTTTGTATCTGTTATACAACATCCAGCAAAGCATTGGTTTTGAAAAAGGCTCCATACAAATTCCAGCTGTAACTCTGGCCTTCAGGGGAAGAGAGCAACCATTTTTCTTGTCTCAGTTTGTGGATGGGCAACCTGAGCTATCTTCAAAAAGGCACGTGCTATAAAAAAACATGCCAAACAACCATCCTCTGGAAATAATGCACCCATCAGCAAACACTCTGTGTGCTTCCTGAACACACACACTTACACCCTTGTGCCTGTCCCTCTTCTTGAAACAGTAAGCACCTCACCCTACAGCTGGATGGTTGGGAAGAACACACCCAACCTCACTCCAAATGCATTTTTCCTAATTCTTGACTGGAATCCCTATGGCATATTAATATCTGATGCAAAAGGTGCTGTCCAAATGCTGTCCTTTTATTGAAACAAACCCCAAACCAAACAAAACCTCATCTTTTTGGCAGTGTGGCCTACTGAAGAAACTGCATCATTAATAGGTTCTGAAATGTTTCAGGTAGGAAACTGCTGTGCTATTTCAGAAGTTCTCATTTCCACAAATAATCAATTGAATTAATTTGCTGTAGAATTTGATGAATGAACATAGTTAGAGCTGGAGAGGACCAAGTCAGTTCACAAGGACTCAGAATAACTACTTATGCTCCCAGTTGGCTTGTTTGCATCTAAGTTAAAGTCCTCTATAGCCAAAGTGGTTCTACAAAACATTCTGACCTCAGTGAACGGCATCTCATGCAATTATGCTTAAGCAGAAATACTCTTTAACATATGGTTGCATCAATATCACAGTATAAGCCAACACTACATGGTCTTTGCTTCCACTTGTAATAAATGTCACTTGCCATAAACCATGGTACTCTGCGCACTAACTGTGCAGAGCTCTCAGCAGTGACCTGGTTTTTGATAATTGGTACGTATTAAATGCATCTGGGAGGTTATTTTCTCTTGTCAGGGTCACTGTGACTTCTATTTAAAAAAAACATCCCCCTGGTAACAGTCTTTTTCCTTTCCTTTCACAATGTGTTGGCAAATTAAAACTTATCCAACTATGCAATTATGTAACTTTGTTGTTTTAATTTTTATTGACTGATGTAAAGTTAGTACACGGAGAGCAAGATCAACAGAGAACAGTACTTAAATTTTTAAGAATGCAAAGGAAACAGAAAAAAATGAGACAACCCAGAACAAGATGCTGCAAAAAAATGCTTTTTTTTTTTTTTTATGAGGCAAATCTTCTAAATCGCCATGGAAAATCTGAAAGGTCTTCACAGCTGATAATTCTAAGTGTTTTTCTTTTACCAGAGGTTTGTTTTTTCAAAAGCAAGCAAAGTCCAGGTTTTAATCTTCTCTTAGAAAACCAGGCACCGTTATGCTCCCCTGTACAGTTACAGCCTGTGTAAAGCCTGCCAAGAGCCAGTGCTGCCCTCCCTCCTGTTAGCACGGGGGCCCTGCATGAGGCTGAAGGACAAGCAGTACTACCTGAGTCTCCTGCAACATTGCTTCATAAGCCACTGCTTTTAAAATGCTTTGGGGAAGCAGCCAGTAGAGTTTCAAGGGTTCATTTTTTTACAAAAACTCCTCCCCACACACTTCTTGTCTCAGAGTAATCAGCTATGAAAGGCAGGAAGGGATGTGGCAGCTGCAGCACAAGGGAGTTGAGATGGGCATGGCATGTCCCAGCTCCTCTCCGTGGCACTTCATATACGGAGTCCTCTGCCACCTGACACACTCCCCTTGGTCAGAACATCAGCACAGACCAGTATGACTGGCCACGTGGTGATAACACTGGCAGTAACAGCCTCTGGCCAACACCTGGCATTGCATACCATTATATTAAGCATTAAGCAGTATATTGCTTACTACTTTTAGGGAACACTGTATTATTACACTAGATGTGTTTAACTGCAAGAGGAAACATGACTCCACTATCTGCCTATAATCCATATTTGTACGGAACGTGGAACATTCAGAATCATACTGACACATTAACAATGTGCATCTGCACTGGTAACATCTCGAAGGGACACAAAACACAGGTTCTGTTAAGAAAACAATGTGTATGTCCTTACACTGCAAACTGGCCATGGTCAAACTGACATAGCAACTTCTCAGAAGAGCAGCAAGTCTTCACATGGGTGTGATGTTAATGGAAATGTTAAAACTTCACCTGATCAACTTGTAAGTCAGTGTTTTCAGCCAAAAGGGCTGAAGCAGGCTGTGTGCCCAGGATGGTTGAGATGACAAGAGGACTTCCATGAAGGATCAGTGTATCCCTCAACTGCTGCCTGAGATATTCAGACTCCATTTCTCTTGTTAAGCTTGCTTACCTTTTCCTCTACACCAGTACATTTTAAATGTGGTTATAAATGCAGGTACCATGCCATTCAAACTTGGGAGTTTTGATGCTTTCTCAGTGTTGGATGTCTTGAATCAGGAGACAGTCAAAACCTTTGTTCAGGTAAAGAGGTTCTGATGCAGTCAGATGCCTTTCATTACTTGTGGAATTCTCAGGGGTGCTGCCCCGGGTTGTGAAGATCAATGCAAGGTCTCATGCAACCTTGGTTGTAGTTCTGCTTAGAGCTGCCTCTTTCACACTGCTGGCCACTCTCATATTTCCATTGTAGGGTCTATATTCAGAGTCTAGGGGGTGTTTTTTTGGAATTATTCACTATCAAGCAGGATTTTATCTCAGTAATTTAACACATATTTGCACTCAGTAAGATTTCTGATTTAAAATGCCCACCCTTACACAGAAGTCCATAGACTCATTTACTCTGCCAAGACAGCTTTTTCATACACTTCAAATTTGTATTGGATGCCATTCTCCTCTTGGATATCAGCAGGGACACCTGGGTACCTGGGAAGAGAGGAGAAGAAAAAGCAAAAGCCAACAAGTAGAGTAAAATATAATTTTGAGTCACCTGCACTTTGTCCAGACAATTACAAGAGATTTTTTTTTTAAAAAGGATATGAAAATACTACCCTTCCACAGGTACACTAAGTACAAACTATTTTTAGGAATCATGTTAACTACTATCAGCAACTTGCACAGACATCTTTTTAAATCAGGATTATTCCGATGCCAAAAAAAGCCTCCACCTTTTTGGCTTAATCAAAAAACTCCAACATTATCAAAAACTTTAACACATTATTTAAAATGAAGAAGAGAAACGGGCACTTTTTTTTTTCTTCTTTGCTTTTCCTCAAATGGTTTAGAGGAAATGCTAAAGTAAAAGTTTCTTACAAGTCTACAACAGGTTTTTAAAGTAGCTGACTGCTACCATGTGAAGTGTTCCTCTCTCTCTGGGATTTATTAAAATAGTTTTTATTAACAGCCACTTTCAAAAATCTTTCCAGCCCCCTGTCACAGAATAAGGATTTTGTATGAGTGATGTTGACTTTGCAGGATAAAGAAATTTTAAATTGTATTTGCAAGGTTTGACACTACCCAGTTTCCACTTCAGTAAGGGAACTATCTGCTATTTTACAAATTCGTGTTTTAAAGCTACATTCTGACTTCAGCACACCAAATTCAGTATGCTATACCAAAGTGTACCTGAGAAACAGCCAAGAGGGAGAGAGGGAAGCTCTGAATCAGACATCAGGGTGCTAAAGTGGACTCAGGATACGGCACAGTGCAGTTCAGAACACCTTAAGGGTTGAAAAGGGTGACTCCTCCTCCTTGCTCACCTTGTTTGTCTCTCCTACATTATTCTCTCCTGTCCCTACCTATTCTCCCCCACTTCAGTGTTAATCCACTCCTGTGCCCCAGGCAGAGCACTTGACTTGCCACTTCCTGCTGCTTCCACTGCTGGTCTGTAACCAGCTGGAAACCACAATGAGAGCAGCAAGAAGAGGAAGAGGTCCTTTCCTTGCTGGTTCTTGAGGCAGACATCTGAATTTTTACCACCTCACCACTGCCTGTTGGAGGTTATCTCATTGGAGAAGACATAAAAGTATGACTGGAATATGACAAAGAGAGCATAGAAGACACAGTGAATGGCAGAAGCTTATAGTTCAATACTTGTTCCCACTAAGTTTGTTAAGAAATTATTTTCTCCAGAGAAAGGAATAACCTTAGAAACCTATAAAGGCTCAATCCTCCCTGCTCAAACCCATTTATATTGTCTTTGGCTATTTCTCAAGGACATTCAGAGACTAAATACCATTGACTAACAACAATACACAGAGTTATGAAACTTAGTATATATATGAGTAATTATAAATTAAGAAGCAGTGAGAAAGTTACTTTTCAAGTAAGCCAACAAATGTAGTTCTTTAGTGTAAGAGTATGGGAAGGCTGAAGAACACAGCAAGCTCCTACAACCCCTCTGTGCTGACTGGGGTGCAATTTGGGTTCTAAGTAAAATATGTACCTAGCGAAAAAAAATACAGTGAAAAGCACCTCTAACTCAAAACAGAGCATGGCTTTAACAGGACCCTTACAGATTCAAAGCAGTTTTCCATCTGAACACAAGACTAGTATGCATCTTGATACTTACTCTGTGAGAAGTTTGTAGTCTTTGTGGTTGATTTCTGGAAAAAATGTGTCACTTTCAAATTCTTGCAAAATTCTTGTGACAAATAATCGATGATTAATTGGCTTCTCCATTGCTGCCTTTAAAAACAATAGAAATCACTAAAATTGAGCTGTTACCTGTAAAATAACTCAACCATGCATGAAGTAGTGTAGCTATTAAATTTTTTAATATTCTTGTTTTATAACACTATTTGAAGTCTGTAAGATAATATCAAGTGTAGGTTCTTATATGGAACACTGGCTTGCTTTACCACCTCTTCAAATTCCTGTTCTGCTTGCACCAGTCATCACCGTGGCAGCATTCAAAAAGTACCAAGAGATAAGAGTCTTGGCTTATTTTCTACTTGTAGATTGCACACCAAATATGTTATCTAAACCTGAAACTCTGTTATTATTGCATATATTACAGGATTTAAACAAAGCAGTGAAAACTGAACTCTAAATCTCCTCTGTTGGACGCTGCCCAAGAGCACTTTCCAAAGGGATAGTTTCATCTTGTGCCAGCTCCACATGGTAAGTGGCAGCAATACCTGTTCTCAGAGTTTGGGGCACCTGACAGAAATTAAGAAAAAAAATTATGAGTAGTCCTGTCAGAAGACAGGAGCAGTATAGCCTAGTCTCAACAAAAGGAATTTGAAAGACAGGAAGCTTTAAGTGGTAAAAGAGGTCTACTACACCTAAAGATGATTTCTTTCAATATTTAATCAATATCACTGCTAAGGATTTATAATGTATTTTTAGTCTGCATCAGTTTGCAATTGTTGTTACCAAATTACGCATCAAGTTAACTTCCAAATTTGATTTTTGGATTATGGCAAAGTGATAATATGCATCTAAAGTTACATAACTACAACAACAACAAAAAAGAAAGTTTCTGAGCTCCTTGGATGAAAAAAGTTATGAAGATGCCTGCCAGGTGAGTTCCTCACTAACAAATTCACATGACTCCAGGAGTTAAAAAAGATTTTTTGTCTGCAGATAAGACTGAAAAGCCAGCTCTTCCAGAGTTCATTTGCACTAAAATAACCCTTTAAAAGCTATGCTGGTACCTGGTTATTATGCATTTTTTAAAAAGCTTACAGCTGTTTCTCCCTTTCCCTTAAACTGTCACTGAGCAGTGCTCTTTGTTAAAGGTGCTTCACCATGCAGCATGCTGTTAGGTACTACTTTGGCAAGTACAGGAACCAAGTAATAGCAAATCCAATCCAAGAGAATGAATTGGCACCACTGCTGAGAAGTCAGTTTCTCACAAAGCTGCCTGGTTACTACAGAATGGCTCAAAACAGGAGGGGTAAGTCACAGCACACCAGCAGGCCACAGCACTGCACTGGTGGTCATCCACACTGTACATAAATACCACACTTTTTCTTCCTTGAAATAAGGGTTGGAGGTAAGAGGACTAACATACACATACAGAATGACAAAAGAATAATCTGCTTCATAAATAAAACCATGTAGTGTTCTGAAACAGAGATACTTCTGGTTTGTAGCAGAGGAATAAATCAACTTCCTATCCAGGGGAATTCAGCTTCAGCAAGATCTCTGTACCACAAAGACAGGTCAGGGAAGAGTATACGAGTGACTGACCACAGATATTGTAAAGAAAGCTGAACCTAGCATGAAGAGGACTGGAGGGTGACCTCCTTCGTAGATAAATGCTTGCTTTAGTGGGAGAGAACCAACCATCTGTGCAACTGTTTGTCCCCAGGTTAATAACAAAAAGTGCAAATGCATCCTGAGCTAGAGTGGCTGTGAGGGTCTGCGTGTGTATGTGGCCCACAAATATTAAACAACAAATGAAAAGAACATGGAGAAGAGCAACAGGCTTGAGCTGGTTTCAACCCAGATTTTTCCTCCTCAGCAGCTGGGAATGCCCAGTGTCATGACAGTGAGCATATGACAGCAGTGGGCAAGCAGAAACAGATCTGTAAAGTCATTCAACTTTTTACTTCAGTTGATCTACTCTGCTAAGCGTAATTTTCACCTGTATTGGGATTTAAGTACATAGTTAAATTATGTCATGGGCTGACATTCCAACCTGGCCTGGGCCTGTCTCCATGGCCCTGTCTAGTCATCTCCGGGTTGTTTGACTCTGGTTACCTTCACAGGGTCTGATCCCAACCTGCAGACCTGCCTCATCTCCAGGGGCCATGGCTAGTGAGAGCCCTGTCATGCCTGTCAGGTTACTGCCCGTGGGTCCCAGCTCCTATTCCTCTGGGAGCATGTGGCCCTCAATGTTCCCTGACAGTAGCTTCAGGTAAGTGAATTCTGTACTCAAACACAAAACTTTCCACATGTGGAGCCTCCAGAGGAACTTGTTTAGAGAGGACTGGACTCTGACACTGCTTCTGCAAACTGCTGCTATGGACCTGGCAGGATGGGGAAGAAGCTTTATCACAGCTCTGGCAGTTTCATGAGGATTAGGGTAGCTCCTCACTGACATTCAATTCAAAAAAAATCCCTGTGCAGCTCACTCTAGCCGTTTCTCCACTTTTTTTGGTACAGAAAACAAGTTAGAGGACACATAGTGCTGATTTGATAAAATGTTGACATGTACTCTGAACTTAATCAAGGAAAGACACATTGCACATATTTAATAAACAGAATAGGTTGAATGAATATGACTTTGGTTTAATGTACCATACACAGAATATGAAGGAATAGATGTAAATCATCTTGGATATTGAAACAGAATGTGCACTAACTACATACTTTCTAGTGATCAGGCAATATTGTGGGAAGGTAGTGCAATACTCAATAGGCAATTTCCAACAAGTAGGAGATCAATTTGTTTGGTTTTGTAAATGTGAGGATAATGTAAGTGATAGAAGATAGATAGTAAGAGAGGACTTTTTGGAAATAATTGTACCAGGACAAGAGCAGGAGGTTTTTAAAACAAAATGATGATATCTCTGAGCCCATGCTTCTGTAGATTTGAAAAATCAGCATCCCCACTCCACAGTCATGATGTTCTCCTCACTCCACTGCCACACTGGGTCTCAAAGTCATTCTTGGTTGTCCTGGTTCCGTGTAAAAAGGGGTTCAGGGCAGGACCCACACGGAACAGAACTGTGTACTCGCCTCTCCCCCACCCCCTCGAGAGAGAGAGAGAGACACTTTTTAAAAAAAAATGAAGTATATTGTTCAACAAGGAACAGAAAACGAAAAAAGGGAGGTAAGGAAAAATAATATATATAAAGATCAGGGGAATAATACAAAAAGATAAAATATACAAAACCCTCAGAAATGGTTCCAGGGTCCCACAGAGTGAAAGGAGAACTTTCCTCTCTGAGCTCCAAGGCAGGAGTGAAACAAGAAACCACTCCCTGCCTCTTATCAGAGTGTGTGTGGGAAGGGGAGGGAATACAATGGTTTCACCCCTACCCGGGGTCCTCCCAGTTGCTGGAAGGTCACGACCCCATTCCTAGCCTTAAACCACAACATTGGTACAATTTTAATTTACTGCATTCTTCCCTCATAATCCATCCAGTTATTGTTGGACTGTATTTGTACCCACCACTGTTTTCCCTTGGGAGCTGCATGTGTTTGCTCTCCACACAGGCCCACCTCCTTGTGTAGCAGCTACGGACCCTTGTGAGACATTACAGCCTGATGCAGCAAGGAAAAGTAATGCTGGTTTTTGGGTCCTGTTGAAGCACAGCTAATTAAAACCGTGACTCTTGATCTCTCAGAAACTCCAGAACCACTCCCCAAGCAGAGATGACTTTCCACAAGAGAGGGAGGACAGCAGAGCTGAGGCACCAGGATTTCTCCTGTTGTCCAGGTACACTAATGCTCTATGCCAACCGTAGTGCTTTATTACTCACATTTATCTTCATAGGCCTGTGAAAAGATTTTAGCACACCCTCATCTTTTTGCCCACTTCCAAGAAATCCTCATCAGACCTGCCTCTGAAGCATAAAGCAAAAAGGAGATGACCTGACAACCATCTTCCCCATAACTTCCAGCTGCATGGGACTGACAGCCACACAAGATTAGATTGTGTCTGTACGTGCAGGACCATTGCCTTGAATTATGTAGAACACAGGTTAAAACAGCCCTGAAGCTCTGCATCAAAGAATAGCTGTGTATTACAAAGTATTTCAGAAGTATTATATGAAAAAATAGTATTTTGCAGCTCTAATCACCAAACCACTGTAAACCAGTGGGCATAGCAACCAATTGCTGTGGAACAGACCAATTATTTCTAGTCATTTAAAGATTCAAAGTTTTTTAGGACACACACACACAGATTCTGCTTTTTCACCTTCTACTGATTACACCTAGTGAGTAAAATAACCAAAGTAACTATGTGAGGCACTTATTCTTCAAGTGTCTTCCTAGACAACAGCATTGCCAATCTAAACAAAATATGGAAACACCCTAAGAGAGAAAATTTTAAAATAACAGTATATTTATTTGCATTCTGTTTTTCAACCCATACTGGCAAGCTGCATTTTGAAGCCATGAGAGTCCTAAAAAAAGTATATTTTATAAATAAAATCTCACAGCTGAAGATCTCAGAAAGTTCTCGATCTTATCCAAGTAAAAAGACTTGCCTAAGTTAAACTTTGGCTATTAGAGGAGTTGCAGTGGTAACCAGGAGAATCAACACCTTCAAAAATCCTTCCTTCACACACTACCAGGGCTCAGCTTAGTAAGGCAGGGAACAGCCCCTCCTTCCTAAGCCTCAGGCTAAGCCTGGTGAGGGAGGAGACACCGTGGTAGCTCCCACCACCAGTTCTCTGTCAGGGACAAAGGCAAGTGCAATGGAATCCTTCCATGACCAACACAGGGAAGCCTGCCCATTTTGCCCTTGCAGAAACAGATGCACTTGAGCACTTAAACCTTTTCCTTTATGATCTCTGCAAGAATCTTTGAAAAAGAACTTAAAAAGCAACAGCCTCTCATGGCTGCATGATTTGTGTCTGCAACTGACTCATGTATTAACCTTTTTCAGTCATTATTTTTTACCCAGAGGAATGTCAAATCAATACCTGTGTTCACAAGAATGAGCACACAAAAAGCTTGTTTAGGAGTGGTAACAGTACTACACCTTTCCTCCCACATTAAAAATCCTGTGTCTATCTTGAAGACTGCACTGGAAAGGCTGGATATGTCCCTCTCAAGACTGTGAAAGTATAAAGACACCAAAGAAAATTCTTGAGCTTGTAAAAGAAATCATTAATCCATTGCTAATACTGTTCTTCTCCAATTTTAACTCAGCAAGAGCAACACGTATGTGCCAATGAAGGCATGACTACAATAGTCACAAATGTATTTGTAGGAAACAGATCTCTGTGGGAAGACAGTGCTGTCAGCTGCAGTGCTGTGACCCTGACTCTTCTATATGAAAGAGATATTAAGGAATGACACTGAGTGCTCAAATCCTTTCTCAAAAAAACACTTAGAAGATTATAGCAGTAGAGGAAAATTGTCTTCCCGTTCCTCTCTTTTTGTTCAGACAACTACACAAAGCTACATAACTACACATGGGAAAATTCTCCTTTAAAGAAGGAATTCTGTGAATTACAGCAATGAAGTAAGAGTTACATTTGCCAGGGAGACAGCAACCTGCTGAGAAACAACTGCTCAGGACCATCAACATTTACCATCGAGTAACACCATCATGAGCTTGGTGGGGCAGGAAGGAACGCATGGTCTGTGCAACCACGACAACCTCCAGTCTTCACTTCATACAAGATGATGGTTGACCAGCTTTCAAAAATATTAATAAGATTAAGCCATAGTAATTTGTTCACTCTAAACCACAACGAGTGGAAAAGCAGATGCAATGCTCAGCTTTTTACACTGCTTGCTCCCACTGCAGAATAAAGCTTCGTGTCTGCAGCGTGATGTCCTCCACATCAACAGCATCACGCCGCTGAGAGAAGCCTGCTCTCTGCAGCATGTTCTTTGAGAGCACTGTTTGAAGGGAGCAACAGCACTGCAACCTGCAAGAGTGGGGCACGTGAGCATGGAAAGGTGCTCTGTCTGTGTACCTCCCTTGTAAGTGGATCTCTGTTCTCGGCCAGATCTCAGGACGAATGCAACACTTGGAAAACATGTTAACACACACACAGACACGTTAGTCAATGTTCCATAGATATGCAGCCCACAGCCACTTTGTCTTATATGCAGGGAAGACAGAAAAACTACTATTATGTATTTTAGAGTTCACAGGAAATTCAAGCATACTAAAATGTAAACGTTAAAACACATATTTTAGTATATTAGCATTAGCTACTCAAGGTTTTTCAGGCTCAAAAAAATTACAATAAAACTGGTGACTCAAACTGTTAGTATTTCTCTCTTAAAGAAATGATCCTTATGGTAGAGCAAAGGTTTGAAGCTTAGCAAATGTGGCCTTCACAACCAACTCAGACAATGCAAAATCCAGTGAAGCTTATATGCTTAGCCAAGAAACCCTATTTAAGAGGGTAATTAATCATCTGCAAAAGAGACTTGCTGCACTAAATATGAATAGCAACTTCGTAATTCAATACTTTTGAAGAATGAAAGGGGGCAGATTACCAAACACAATATGTCAAATACTAATACGTAGGAAGACAGCTGAGCATGAATACAAGATAAAATCTTCCCTTGGAGATTACTGGAAATTTCATTTTCCAGCTCAAGCCTCTTTGTTGAAAAAGTTCCCCAAATGCTATTTATCACCAGCATTTACTTGCTGTTATGGCCAGCCCAGATATTAAGTAAACAGCAAGAGCAACAAAATTTCTTAAGAAAGAACTTTTTGTTCTGTTATGAGATTACAAGTTTCTTCTCCAAATTTAATACAGGAATACAATTCTGTACTTCAGCAGTGTGACCCTGAGTGTCATTGGTTGCTTCTGTGGCATTGAGAAAGCAACAAGCCAAACGGGAACATATAAATTAGAACAGACAATTTTAGACATTCGAGATGCTGTAGGAAAAACAGTTTTATCAAGGTGAAAACCTGTTTGACATATAGCCTATTTTGGTGTTCCTAAAGTGGCCTTGGTGATGAGGACCTGAGTCATAAATTTTTTTATTACTTTCTGTCTTCCTTCTTAAGTTGTGTTGCTAAGTTTTGTTTTTTGGTGGTTGTGGGTTTTGTTTTCTCCCACAGGTAGGTTCACTGTTAGGGATTTGTGCTTGGTTCTTTTTACAAAGCAAGATTTAAACTAAACACTCTACAACCTATCACAAGGCCACAGCAGCCACATAAGTAAATCTACATCTGGTTTTGATTTTTTTTTTTTTAACTTCCCATTTAATATTTCGGGATCTACTGGATTACAGTTCCTATTCCCAGTAAATTCAAATGTTGTTTTTAAACAGTTTAAGACACACAGTTTAAATCCAGTGAAAAGAGACTGATGTAATTTATACTAAGATAGACTGATATAATTATACCAATCTATACTCCTTTATGATTTCCAGGTAGTGCTATTTTTCAGAGACAAAGCCACAATCTGAACCTCTCAACCAGAAGACAATACCTCCATACAGAGTGCATCTACATTAGTGTCTTGATTCAGAACAGAAACATGGTTTTGAAATGAATCTTCCAACTGCCCCACTCACCATGCTTTAGTTGTACTGGGCAGCAAGCTTGGTGGGCATGAACTACACTCCTTGGGGATGAAACCAAGCCAGAAAACCTGCTCAAGGAACATGTTTGATAAGTTCTAACAGCTAATAAGGACTCAAGGGCCAGAAACATTGAGTCCCAACCACAAGTTTTCCAGCACACAACAAGCACTCATGAGCCACAGACAGCTCTCAAAACCTAAGTGCTCAGGCAAAATCATGGAGTGCCTGTCATGATGCATAATGGCTTTGTAATTGCTGTGACCTACTGGCCACTGCTGGGCTGCTACACTCCTTACTCATCCATACAGTCGATACCAACACCAACTCTGGAACTTGGGAGATCCAGGATAGATCCACAGTACTGCAGAAGACGCAGTACAGGGTCACACTGAGATCCAAAGAAATGGAACCTGTAAACCTGTGCTGTGAGAAGTCCAAAAGCTTCCCTGGAAGCAACAGTACTACCTTGTGGCTATATCAGGAGATTGCAAACCTGATGAGGTGATCAGTGTCAAGTCAAGTTTAAGAAGCTGAAGGCTGCATGAGGCTTCTGAACCCTCAGTGGACTGTGGAAGCTGTTTTCAATCTTCTCTGCTCTCAGTTCCTAATATCAATACTGTGCTAAGCTCTGCCTGCCCCCAGCAAAAGGCCTATTACATCTAAGTGCTCTGCCTTTTCCTGTTGCAGAGGTCAAAGTCCAGAAAAGACAGTTCCCCAGGGTATTCTGCTGAATACAGCACGAATGTAACCTACATTGGGACTTGGATGAACACCCTGGTTCAGAGCTCACCTTTCTCTGTTCCTCACAGGACTCGAGGCAGCTTATGCCAACAGTCCCACCACCCTGGAAAGAACTGTCCTTGAGAACCTTGAAACAGTGGGCAACACGGCCATAAGCATGAGCCAGCCAGCTGCACTGTGTCTATATAAATGTTCAGAGACTGCTCCTCTCTCCTCTGCAGATCTAGGAGCAAGAGGCTCTGAAGAGCAGCAGTCCCTTCCTCTCCATGCCACTCCTTGCCCCTCTGGTGCAGAGAGCAGCACCCTGTCATGAAATGCCATCCAGGGCCACATGCTCTACCACCTCAGCTATCAGAGGCTGTGCAGAGCACAGCAGCCATCCACACTTGAGACTGATTACATCTTCCATCTTCCTTACAACGTTAGCAATATCTAACTACTTTGCTTTTCTTACTGTATAAGATGCATTCCCTAAGACACAAAGAAGAGGTTAATGAAAGGCACAAACTGCAAAGGCAAGAAAAATCAGAAAATGTATTTTCCTACCCCATACACAAAGCCTAACTTCCTAGCAGGACCATGGCAGCATTTTCATCACACACCTAAAGTCCAATGCCCAGCAAGAAGTGCAGGATATTTCTCAGCATACTTGTAATGACCAAAGGACAGCAGAACTGTTTCTTTCTCTATAATAAAAAAAAGTGCTTCACAATTCTTAACTAAGATTTTTTTTTTATCAGAAGAATGTTTACTGCTGTCCTTATTCCATAGTCTCCTGATCAGTATGAAAGGAATTAGGCTGGATGGCCATAATTTTTTGTGTGATACTGCTTGATAATAAATAAAAATTACAGGAGAAACTGACTAAATAAGACAAAATGAACTGAGAGTTCAAGGGCAGAAACCTGACTCTGTAGGGGCTAAAAGGACAACTCTAGGGATGTGTGTGGAGGCACCGAGAGTTGACTAAACTTCACATGTGTATAAATGAAAAATGAGAGCAGTGTTTGGGGCAGGGGAGAAAGGTGGCTGAGGAAACACAAAGAAACAACAACACAGCTGACCTCCAGAGCTTCACGTTGCACAGCTAATAACCTCTAACAGTAAGGATGGGAAGACTGGCATTTGTGGGAAAACAGGACAGTTTATAAAGGGTTTTGTCTGTGACATAGTCTTGACAAGAAAGAAGCACACGCTGTCTTCTTGGCACATGAATGGACTCCTGAATACTGAGACACTCTGGCCACCAAGAGAAACCTGTGGCATGGGAACACTAGGGACACCTGGTTGCTGGGTGGAAAAACAGGGCAAGTGCTACCTTTTATTCTTTGATTATCTACTCTCATAGCTGACACCATCACCTGCCAGCTCTTCTACACGCAGAGGTTTTCTTACCTGCACACCTGTATAGAGTATCATACTCTGGCTACAAATGGTAGATCATTTTTCCCTTTTTTTTTTTTTCCCACACCTTCTGCAGAGTCAGCATACTATTTCAGTAAAACAAACATAGCAATACGGGTTTTGTTTGAAAAAAATAGCCATTTAGAAATTTAGGAAAAGCTCTCAAAAGTGCAATGATGGTATGACACTGGAGAACTCGCAAGAGCAACATTTGATCACTTAGGCAGATATTTTCAACTTGTGAGTTGAAGTCTTACTCTTCCAAGGATGGTTCTGTTGGAATCACCGGGGTTTGATGGGTCATGTGAAGGAATAGCACTTCCTGAACTGGAAGTAACAGGAATGTTAGACAGCCTCACCCCATCTCAGAAAATCAGGAGTACTCTAAATGTACCTTGTAAACTGAAGTGCCTCCAACGATCCAAACCATGTCTACTTTACTTTTTAACTCTGGTGAATCCACAAGAGCTAAAGCATCATCCAGACTTTTGGAAAGGTAATGCGCTCCCTTTGGGGTTTCCCTAGGAAAAGGAAAGTTTTATTACTAAATCATTAGAGGATTGTTCATCATGATAATCAGAACAATAAAGACATATGAAGTGTTTTGCTGAATTCACAAATAACTATCTGCTCGCTAGTTAATTATTTTGAAATGCCTATTACTGCTAAACTACATTAGACTTCTCATCTGACCTCAGGATTGTCTAATAAATCACAGTTTAATCATAGCTGTGACATAGGCATTACAAATTACAGATCTGAAATTTTATATTATGTTTTTAAAGAAGAGTCATCAAGAAATTTACATATTTAGAAAATTAAATTTAGATTTTTACTTGAATTCTAGAACATTAATATTTCATTCATTGAAAGCAGTCGAAAAGCTCCTGTCTTCCACCCTCCACCCCGTCCATATTCACCACCAACCACCCAACATCCTCAAAAGCAATAAACCATTATAAATGGGCATCTTTGCTTAAGATAGTTGGATGACTGTGGGTGATGCATCTAACAGAGCTCTGAAAAAGGAAGAAAGCTATTTTTCCTTAAATGCTAATAAAAATAAACTTGAAATAAGGGATTAAGAGCCACCAATCTAACCAGGAACTAGAGAAAAACAGTTGAATACTCAAGTCAGAAAGTCTACTGACAATTATCAGATGGTTTGTGTGTAGAGCTACAAATAGTATTTATTATGCAAAGTAATAACAATTATCTTGTGTATTAATAACAACAAAAAAATAAAGGTAGCGACATAGCTTAGAACCAACAGTAGACATGCTAGCTTGATATCAAAAATGTTACTAATAAAAAATGTAGAATTATTTTATGATGTATTGCTACACACAGTTTTAGGTGCAGACTTGTTTGTTTTACAGGCCTCCATCACCATACGTACTTGAGCTCCCTGCTGAGTACTATATTTATTCTGTCTTTTAAAGGACGATTCTTCTCAGGAATGGAGAACCAGGTTTTTTTACCCATTATCAGTGCGTTCTGTTTACCTGAGTAAGAAAGAAAACATTTCTTTAAAGGGTATTTTTGCTCTGTCCCAGATCTGAGTTGTTCAGTGACACTGCTGGTTTTTCCCTCCCCATTCTGAACTCTATTTCTAGCAGTCAACAAAAGTACAAGCTCAGGCCCCAGTTCTCAAATTAGTCAAATGCACAGAAGAACATGTTTATGGCCTCAAAGTCAGGCAGTTGACACCAAAGTAGCCTCATGCACACCTATAAACTTATAACTGAAAGAAAATCAGAAAAGGCATGTCACTGCCAGCTACATGTTTCATATTGGCTCTACTTCCACTACAAGGACAAATCAAGATCAATTCACACCTTCTAAAGAGTCTTCTTAGTGTGAAAACCCATCATTGTTCTCTTTATAGAGCTGAGCAACACACAGTAATCGATATGTGTTTGCATGCCCCATGCTTCCAGTTATATGATCAGGAATTGACAGCTTTGAGTGTTAGTTAAGAAGGAAGAAAAAACATCATCAGGTAAAAGGATAACTTTAGAAGAAGAACCAGCCAAATTACATTGAAGCAGAAGTGCAACAAAGTTCAATAATATTCTAGGATATAGATTTTAAAGAAAAGAGTATTTCTTCACAGCTATCCTGCTTGTTGATCTGAGAGAAGCTGGATCTACTGGGTCACAACACAGAACTGATGCTGTAGTCATCTATTAGCAACATCTAAATATTCTTCTCCTGCAAATAAGCTTCATGAGCATGTTTCCAAGAAATACACTGCAATGTCAGTTTGGGTATGATAGCACAAGTTCTGAAAAATACATGTGTTTTTTCACTAATCACACTGGGATGCCTGCAGGGTGGCAACAAAGATTTGTCTACACAAATGTTTGTTAATTTACAGCAGTGACCAGTGCAGCTGTACAAGCAGACTAAGATCAAGATCAGGTGATGCTTCTCCATGGTACCCTTCCCACTTTCAAAAATCAGTGACTGATTTTTTTAAGCCAACGATTATATCTCTGCTGTGAAAATTTATGGCAGCATAATCCATTAAGATGCCTGGTTAGGAATCAACTCCCTAGCATCTAAGGTCATAGCTTATCAGAAGATTTGCAGGCAACATGGGGCAAAATTTTTTCCTTTTTATTCTAAATCTTCTTTTGATTATGGGGTATTTGTGGCTGGTAAGATGTAACTTGCAGACTTATAAAGACTTAAAATTGTCTTCTCTCTTTTTGACACATGAGGCTGCAATGGGCTGAATCAGGTCTCCAAAATCTAAGTAAAATCATTAAGACTGTTGCAAAATGAGATTAGACATTCCTTGAGGAACAGTAACACATCTTCAAATCAGAATATGGGCTAGGTCACTTAATCTAAACAAGGGCACATGCTAGGCTGCTCAGAAGTTTTGGGAAAAAGGTGAGTTTTGCAAGACAGCAGTTTTAACAGGAGCATGAAAAAACAAAGCACAGTAAAGAAAGTGACCACGATGCCAAACAGAGGAGCAGCAGAAACGTGAGGATAAACCTACTGCTCTGACTCCATGAGATGCAGTAGCGTGCTGCATGGCACAGGGAGGTCCTATTCCTCCTCTCCCTTTCCTACCATGCACCCTGTACTGGCAGCCCCAAAGACAACCAGTAGACTGAGAGAATTCAAACAGCTTAAGGAAATGTTGAAACAGCACTAAAGCCAGTGTGAGAGAAACGGGGCCAATACATCACAACATGTCTCTGCTGGCAGTGCCAAGTACCCAGTCAGAACAAATTAGCCTCTTCATCTTTCGCACTCCTATCCTCATTTGTTTGTGCTGATTTTCACAAAATATTTCACCCAGCAATAACTGGTTTTAACTCACCAAATCAACAGTCTGTAATATTGCCTTGCTGCAAAGGTCTTGCTGAGCATGAGCACTACTGCAGCATGGCACCAGTACATTTGCATGCTGCTGCATGCAGATAAGGACATACTTTTGCAGTAGTGTTGCTGCCCATTAAGAGTTTTCTGGCGTGTTGGGAGGGCTCAGCACTCAAAAAATCAAGCCAAGTTACTGTCACAAGGGTCAGAGGGATGGAACAAATGGCCAACAATGAGCTACAGCAAACAAGCTGGATAAACTAATGCAGCCCCACAGAAACCCCTCCACTAGACTAACCAGCCCACAAAACACCTTTACATTTTAATCTTTTCAGGGTTAGATTTGGAGGTAAAGAGAGGTAGCTTAAGTTTTCTGCTCTGTTGGGGAAACAGAACTTTGGAACTCTTTATTTACAAATCCCCTGCGGCTCTGAAACATCCGATTGATCTTCAGTTTCTTCATCTAACTGAAGCAATCTGCTGATGATGCATTTACAAAGAGACAAATACTTTTGAGGCTGGAGAGGACAGGCTGTTGGCAGAAGCAGGACCTCTAAATCAGGGAAAAGTAAAATTACAGGTGTTCTCTGTGACTAGTACCACACAAACGAATCTTATTACACCGAGGCACACCTCAGCAACGAGCAGAATGTTACCTTCCACACGGGATGTGCTAGTCATTCTCTGGAAGTACTTGTACTCGTTCCTGGCAAGAAAGCAAGAACAGCAGAACAGTGATTTAGAAACAAGGGACATTCGTCTAGCTGGAGAACGATTCGCCACGCAGGTGCCGCCAGCGACCGCGGAGCCGCGG